>NC_056728.1:1483793278-1483825778 GCF_019279795.1 Protopterus annectens | reverse complement strand
GCATGTGTGCGTGCATAAACTGTGTGGGCATATGTAGCCCAGTATTGTCATGATATACCCATGTACATGGCTAGTCCACATCCCCATTGTGAGGCGTGGTCCATATGTCATGCATGAATCGGGACATGTGTACACTTCAGGACTGCCCACAGAGTGCCAGACTGTCCACATATATTGTTCATATCCCTGATGTAGTCCACAGGTTCATTACTGTACTAGCAGTGGTACTGTACTATGACATACTTAGGATGTCTGTACGTAGGCAATGGCACAAATGTCTACAGAAGATGTGACCTCCCACACCCAACATGTCTGTTAAGACAACTCCAATTACAGTAGCAATAGTATACATATATACCTGCAATACATCCATGACATCCCCTTGCACTAAGCGGTTGGGACTATTGGTGTTGAGGTAGGACTCCACTCCATGTTCTGGACATATGGTAAACATATATGTGTACATATTTATCCACATATCTATATAGATATAAACACATATACATATCCACACACATATATGGACATATAGATATCCATGTACATATATGGAGACATATATGTACATATATATACATGTAAACACTCACATATATACATATACACAGTAATGACTTCAACAATTGGCTAAGCTCCTGATGTCATTCAAAGGGGATCCAGTATCTCTTTGCCTGGGATGACATGATTGACAAATCATGATGCCTTGCCATAGATGGTCTGCACCTGTTACCCCTGGGATTCAGGTTACTGGCTAATGCTCTTGCCACCCCCATAGTGCTTTTTCTAGACAAGGTTCAAAGGACAAAACCACCAATGTAACAGATACAAGCATGCAAAACTGAAGGTACTGCTATTCAAAGTTTGAAGTCTTATCCTAAGCATGCACTCTCTCGAGGCTCACCTACAAATGGAGAACATTGGTATCTGTCCAGTAAATGAGACCTGGTTCAGTGCTCTAGAGAGCACTCCTGCAATACCAGGCTACCACTCTTACCACAAATTTAGACCACCAAAACAAGACCACAGCACTACAGGAGGAGGAGTGTCCATATTCAACATAGTTATTCACACATCCAGACTGGTTCCCAACACAATGTATCTGAATGTTTCCTGGTACAACTAACACTAGGTAAGACTGCAATCCAAATTGTAACTTGCTACAGATCCCCCACCATTACCAACGATCCTCACTATACCTTACTAAACATACTGGAATTATTGAGATACAACCAAAATCCCTCATAATGGGTGATTCAAACTACCCTGTCATTAATGGGATAACTATTCAGGTAACAATGCCTTTCCCAAATGGTTCTTGGAGGTCATGGATTCCAACACCCTGGATCACGTAATCCATTGTCCAACCAGGGGCTCCAATATCCTAGACCTGGTCATTACCAACATGGGAGATAGAAGCTCCACACCAGTGGTCACCCCCTCTTTGGTCAGGTCTGACCATAAGCTATTCACAGTCAGCATCCACCTCCCACTCCCAAACCCCAAGAAGGACACCCTCTTAAAAATCCTCTACAAAGCTAACTTCATGCTACTCAAGTCAGACATGAGAAACTGTGATACACCTGTGGAGATGGGAGATGATAGACCAACTGCTGAAT
Source organism: Protopterus annectens (assembly GCF_019279795.1). NCBI lineage: Eukaryota > Metazoa > Chordata > Ceratodontiformes > Protopteridae > Protopterus > Protopterus annectens. The sequence continues at coordinate 1,483,824,162 of NC_056728.1, read as the reverse complement.
CCTACAGTGAAGCACTGTGTGAGCACATCCACTCATGCATATATCGTGCGATCACAACTAGAAACAAGATGCCCCCCTCCAAACAAAGACAGACAATATGGTGGACCCCTGCCATAAACAAACTGCACAACAGAAGGAAGAGACTGTTGAAGACAGAGGAATAATCCCAGAATGCAAACAACTCCCTTACCAGCCTCAGTAAGAAGCTGAGATCCCTCATAGAATCCAACAAAGCTAGTTACATATATGAAATAGACACAGATTCCAAAGACACCAAAAAGCCATTCTATAGTCATGTCCAGAATCTAACTGGCAATGCTCAGAACTGATCTAAGCTACAACAGAATGGCATTAAATATACTAAGCCCAAGGATTTTGCCAATATCCTGGCAGATCAATGTACTGCCACATTCACCCCACTCTCACCCCCTAAAGGGCCCACCTCAATACCAAAGTATTGCAAAATACAAGTAATCATGGCCACACAGGTAAAAACCACACTCTCCACAGCTAAGAATACAGCATCCATGGGAACAGATGACATTCCAGGCTGTGTACTACATGAACTACCAAATGAACTTGCACCTCACCTATGTATCATGTGTAATCATAGCCTTGCCTCAGGCTTCATTCCCACTGAGTGGCACACAGTTGCAGTTATCCCACTCCACAATGGGGGATCCACCTTGGGTTCTGGGAACTACCATCCCATCAGTCTGTCGAGCCTGATCTGCAAGGGCATGGAATGCATTATTATGGAACAGATAAACAAAGACATTGGTAAGCCTCAAACACTGGACCCCACCCAGTTTGGCCTCGTGAAGGGACAGTCATGTCTCCTGAACCTAAATGACTTCTTTGAATCAGTCTCCAGAGTCATGGAAGGGGTAAAGGTGGTCCATGCAGCCTATCTGGGCCTTGCCAAGGCCTTTGGCACCATCTTCCACTCTGGAAACATAAACGTACTAAGCTGGCCATACATTTTCATGTCACATGATGGGTTGCCAACTTTCTTACTGACAGAATACACACTGTAAAAGTAGCTGACTCCAATACCAGCTACAAACAAGTGACAGGTGGAGTACTTCAGAGTTCAATCATGGGACCACTCATGTTTGGTATCTACTTCTCTGAAGTACATACAAACACTATGGGACCCTATCTAACAAAGTTCACAGATGACTGCAAACCGAGAGCCACTGTTGAATCCCCAAATAATATGAGTATTCTACTAAAGGGCATTACAGAAACAAATGCTTGGTTCCAGAGCCATGGACTCAAGCTTAATGGCAAGAGATGTGTGGTTATCCCCTTTGGGAAATACCATGTACTCATGAATTACCACATAGGTGGAAGTACACTAAACACCAAAGGTGTGATTACAGACTTAGGGGCACAGGTGGACAGTGGTGTCACATTCAATAACCACATTGCCACAACAGTGAGGTGATCCTACTATGTGGTGCACGTCATCACTAATGGATTTCATCCAGAAAAACAGAGGTAGTTGTCCCACTGTACTCATCCCTCATTACACACATTATAGAGTACAATGCCCCATTTCGTATGTACCTCACATGACATCTGCAACAGCTGAAAAGTCTGCAGAAATACATCACTAAAAGTATCACAGGCCTAAAGCAAGTGTCCTATGCTGACCGTCTCAAAAACCTCCAGCTATACTCTGTGGCATATCGTATATTCAGAGACAATCTCTGCTTAACATACAAGGCCATGTCAAACCATGGGTATTGACAGACATTTGTAATAAGTGTATGTAATGCCATGTACAATACATGTGTCTATGTGCTGTCATTACTGTAGCAAGAGGTGTGAGTGTCATGTCTGGGGCACACAAGTATATGAGACCTGCACAGCACTGCTATCTGTATGAATGTGTTATGTGCAGGGGTAGTAACCCAAAGTACATACTGTCACACTGTCATTTAGTGTAACATGGCAGTACTAGTTTTGACAGTGCTGTCCCAGGCAAGGGTAGAGTGCTAAAGTACCACTGACAACAAGCACAACTACAGGCATAGCTGGACTCTGAGGCCTGAGTGTCATATCCTTGATGTGTGGGCTATGTCACCATGCATATCCCCTACTGGATAATGATCAGACATGTGGAATGCCACTGTAGAGTACTGTCTGTACAGAACATGTTAGTGAGGGTGTACAACATTTAGTACTGCCATACATATTGTTGTCAAATTTCCATCTATCGACCCATTCATCCTACCGCATAGCTACTTGCCAAGCTGATGTCTGTGAGTCCCTCTACAGATGTGTAGATGGCAGGTATCCAGCTGGGATATGTACAGACAACCTATGCTTGATTGCCACTGACATGTCTGCCCAGCTGTGTACATACTGGCATATATAGGAGCCAACAACCTGTATGGACCACCTGCCATGAGTACCTACACTACACTACCACAGTCAACAGAATATGCTTGGGTACAAGTCTCCAACACAGGCACTAAGCATGTGTTGTAATACATGTTGCATACATTTCAATTGGATCACTTCAGTGGCCATGTGCAGAAGGCACCCTGAGTATTGGCTGATTCATGTCACTCTCACCCTGATGGTCACCAAAGTGGTGTCTGTCGATAGATTGCCTGCTGGCACATGGCAGGTAGCATGATACCAATGTACACACAACCTCTACACAACCCATCACCCCATGGACAATAGCCATGGACACAGCTATGACCACCTACAGCAATGCATCACAGTACTGACACATGTGTACATGAGCATTACTGAGGATAGTAGTGTCTGTGTGTTAGTACTCCAGTAGGTCGGAACTCCATGATGGCTTCACAACCACCTCAACACCCATTGACATAGTCAGATGTTGCTGCTGCTGTGTTGGACATGACATGTACCCTGTTCCACTCCTCATCCTAATGGCTACATGAGCCATGCATTACCAACACAAAAGTGTTGTACAAATGGGTTAATAGGCATGCAAAACCCATTGAGGTCTGACAAGTGTGTGTATGTGTGCATGTCTGCATATTTGTAGGGCACAGCATTCTGAGGCCACATGCTCCTATTAAACTACGTATTGCCACACAGTAGTACAGACAGTGTTGTCACCCCCATATGAGGCACAGCAATGCAACACACTACTATGCCTGTGGCATGTGCATTAGATGCATAACCCTGTAGTACCACTGTTGTGATATAAAATGGGTTGTATTGCAGTCATGGGCAATGTGTGATAGTTGGTATGTCAGAGTGTCATCATGGGTTCCAGTGCATACAATAGCCACTGGGGGATGTGGGTGCTGTGTACACTGCCAATACACCATGGTACACCTGGTATATGCCCCATGTACCCCTTTATGGTGACCACTGTCACCATCAACCATACAGGTAACTGAAACCACAATATAACCCAGTTACACATGTGCTGTGTGAAGCCTACATGTGACACATTGGACACACTGACTAGTTAGTTAGCACCAATAGGTCCAGGTCTCTCGAATGTGTGTCTGCCTGTTATGTGTCTGCAATGTGTGTATGATTCATAAGTTCATAGGTTCATAGGTTCATACTAGGCTACCTGCCCTAGGGCATTTATAAGCCTAGCCAGAGTATGTTTGGCTTTCGCCACCCATTTTAAATTTATTTTGTTATGCCCTTTTTTGAGGTTAGTATACTGTGTCTCTGTCTAACAGTGACACAGAAGTGATACCCGGGGTAAACCTACGATCTCCCATCCACTCATCAAGATTCCTCTTGAAGAGAGTCAATGAGGGACTCTGCCTAACCTGGACTTGGATTTTATTCCAGAGTGAAGGGAGCCTCTCGGTTATGAATCTGTCCCTCCAGGATGTCCTATTTATTTCAGTGTTGAGGTTCAAGTCTCTCGAGCACGTAGCTCGATGGGATTTGAAGTTTCTGAGGTGCAGCATGTCCATTAATTCCGGGTTGGACATGGCTTTATAAGTCAGGCACAGATCGCCTCTGAGCAGGCGGTATGCCACTGAGTAGAGCTGGAGTTTCTTTAACCGGGCAGCATATGGCATCTGTTTGAGCCCTTTGATCCTCTTGGTGAGGTACTTCTGGGGTCTTTCCAGTTGCTGCAGGTGTCTGGTAAGGTACATCCCAAAAGGGGCATTGTACTCAATTATGGGCCTGATGAGGGATGAGTAAAGAGGCACGATGACATCCTGTGACCTAGATGTGAATCCCTTCATGATTAGGTGGGCTATATAAAATGTTTTTCTAACCACTTTGGCCACATGGTTGTCAAATGAGAGATTGCTATCAATTTGCATCCCCAGGTCCCTAATTACTTCTTCCGTACTTAATGGATTACCACCTATGTGGTATTTTGTGGGCACTTTGTTTTTGCTAAAGGGGATGACTATACACGTTTTGGCATTTAGCTTGAGGCCATGGCTCTGGCAACAGTTGTCTGTTTCTATGAGGCCCTTTTGGAGGATGCTTGTGCTGGCTGGAGAGTCGATTATGGCACCCAGTTTGCAGTCATCTGTGATCTTGGTCAGCCACAGTCCTTCCGTGTTTGCCTGTACCTCCGAGAAATATATACCGAACAAGAGAGATCCCAGGACTGAGCCTTGTGGGATGCCACTTGTAACAGGTTTGGAGTCTGACATGGCTCCAACAATTCTAACCATGTGGGTTCTGTCCTTGAGCCAGTTTGCAACCCATCTAATAACATAGGGGTTTATATTTAAGCTGGTGAGCTTATCTATAATGCCCGAGTGAGGTATTGTTTCGAAGGCTTTTGCGAGGTCCAGGTAGGCTGTGTGGACCACCTTCCCCTTGTCAATGGCCTTGGTGACAGTTTCAAAGAAATCGACCAGGTTTAAGAGGCAGGATCTGCCCTTAACAAAGCCGAACTGGGTAGGATCCAGTGTCTGTAGGTCCCCAATATCTTTATTTAAGAGGTCCATGATGATCCTTTCCATAGCTTTGCAGACCAAGCTAGTCAGGCTTATGGGGCGATAGTTTCCAGGATCCGTTGAGGCACCACCTTTGTGGAGAGGGACCACTGTTGCTGTATGCCACTCTTTGGGTACATATCCTGTAGTAAGGCTGAGATTGAACAGTAGTTTTATGTTTGGGTTTAGCTCTTCCTGGAGTTCATGTAGGATGCAGCCTGGGACACCGTCTAGTTCTATTGATGCTGTATTTTTTGCTTTGGAGAGGGCAGCTCTTACCTGAGAATCTGAGATGTCAGGGGGCAGCACTCTGCCTGGACAGATATTTGCACTTTTAGTGGGGAGGGGGGGAGAAGTTTGCACTGAAACTGTCAGCTAGGATGTTGGCAATGTCTGTGGGTTCGGTGTATTTTTTGTCATTTTCGACTAATTCTGAGCATATCTGGGAATTCCCTCTCATGGTTCCTAACTTAACTAAAGAAAGACTTGTGATTATCCTTAGTGTCCTGTGCAATTTTTCTCTCGAAGCTGGCCTTAGACAATTTTATGATTGCCCATAGTTTTTTGCTAATACTGATCAGAGATGCCTTCCCTTTTTGGGATTTTGCTCTATCATGTAGTAGCTTCCTCCTTCTATTGTATAGTTTGTTTATGGCAGGGTCCACCAGACAGGACGTCTGTCTTTGGAGGATTGGGTCTTGGTTTTATTTGGGATTGCATGATCCATGCATTTCTGAAGGTGTTCATAGAATGCGTTTATAAAGGATTCTGCGGTCTGGGCCATATTTTCCACAGGCCCGGGGGCTTTGAAGGATTCCACTTCAGTTTTGAGGAGTGTGAAATTTGCTTTAGAGAAGTTTTTCACTGTGGTTTTCTGGGCAGGGGGTGGGGTCAGGATGTGAATATCCAGTGAGATTAGTTTATGGTCTGATCTTACCAGTGAGGGATACGCCTCTGGTCTGGAGCATAGAGTCCCCATGTTGGCGATGTTCAGGTCCAGTATGTTTTCCCCTCTTGTTGGAGTGGTAACAAGTTGTTCCATAGCATTTGAGTTTATAAATTTTAGGAACCTTTGGGCTAGGGTGTTGGAGATAGAGTAATGCTCCCAGTCTATGTTTGGGTAGTTGAAGTCGCCCAATATAATGGTGTTTGGAGAGACCTTCATATTTTCCAGTGTTCCCAGGAAGGCCGAGTGGGGTTCCTGGGTTTGGGAGGGTGGTCTGTAGCAGGCTATAAACTGGAAGGTAGTTTTACCCACTGTTAGTTGCACATGGATAGTCTCTGATGCTTCGTGCTGTGCAACCAACCTGGAGGTGTGGGTATCTTTGACGAATATTGATACTCCCCCTCCTTTTGTGGTTCGGCCCAAGTTTTGGCGCCGAAAAGCATGGTAAGAGGTATAACCTGGTAGTGCTGGGGTGCTCTCGGGAGCCTTGAACCAAGTTTCTTTTACTGCACAGATATCAATGTTTTCCATGCTAAGAAGAGTTTCAAGTGCGTGCATCTTGAGGTTTAGACTTCTGGTGTTGAGTAGCATAGTTTCTTATCTCTTGTGATACCTATGGAGGTGGGTTTGTCTTTTGAGCCTTGCCTAAAAAAGGCACTATGGGGGTAGCAAGAGCCTTTGCTAATATCCAAAAGCCCAGGGGTGACAGGTGCAAGCCATCCCTAGCGAAGCATCGTGGCTTGTCGAGCATGTCATCCCAGGCTGACAGACATTGGATCCCCTTTGAATGACACCAATACTTAAGCCAGTTGTTGAAATTGATCATCTTGTCTTCATATTGTGGCATCATTCTTGGTGAGGGTAAGATGCTACTCAAGGTCAGGGTCATACCGGCCTGGGCTACATGCTCAGAGAGCTCCTCTATGTCTCTTTTCATGTAGTCCAGGGAGGTACATCTCAGGTCATTCACATCAGCATGGACAATGCCTGAGTCATATTTGTACTTGCCTTGGAGAGACCTGAGTGCTTGTGTTATGTGGCAGATCCTAGCGCCCGAAAGGCAGCTCACCATGACCTTCTTCTAGTTCAGCCTGGTGAGCAGGACATCAGTGTGCCTGACGATAGAGTCACCTATTACAAGTGTATCAGGTGTGTTGTTTAGCTTTAAGAGCTGTGGCTGTTCAGCACACTGGCTTTGTGACCTATGTGTTGCACGTGTTTTGTTTGGGGTAGCGGCTGCTTGGGTGTCTGCTTTGGAGGTCTCTGCTGCTTAGGCAGATTTTTATTTAGAGCCTCCGAGTATGTTTTTGTGTGTTTATGTGTTTGGTTTGCTGTCATGGTAGGTCTATGTGAGACTGGAATTGTAGTGAGTGTGGTTTCCTTCTCCTCTTGACTGGTTACACCAGTACTGAGTTGAGAGAGCTTAGCCTCCAGTTTGGCTATATGGTCGCATCTCTCACATGTGTTGGAATTTGTTGGGAGGAGGAGAGGGTTGTCTGTGTACATGAGGCAGTTGTAACATTGCCTCAAGATTCCCACATTCACCAGCTAGACCAGAGAGGAAATTAACAACTGACCTTTGGACATGCTAGAATAGTATTGAGAATTCTTTTATAATTGAAAAAAAGGGCCAGTGGGGAACAATGTACTCAAGGGGAGTTTGTGAGGGTGTAGTGCTTTGAATTTTTTAGTGCTGACTTATATAATTGCTTTAGTGAGCAAGTGCCAGGTAACATAAATGCAATGTGTCACAGGTAACTTAAATGCAAAAATGACAAACAGTAACTTTCTTTCAAGTGAAACAAGGAAATAAGTACAGTAAGCAATGCAGATATCACCAGGGATCCACAGAAGTGCTGAAAAGCTGCATTTTAGGTGGAATTAGCTTTTCAGGGAAATATCAAGCAAACAAACAACAAGCACACAAACAAAGCTAGATTCAGCAGGCCTGGATCTAGTATATGCTACAGCAAACAAGATGTACAAATTTCAGTAAGAAACAGTTCAAATATGCAGGCACTATAAGCTTTTAACCAGAAATTCACAGCTCAGAAGGGCAGAGTCCAGCCACTCCTCCCACAAGAGTGCAGACCACGAACTTCTTAATGTAAAATAACTGGCCTGAAGCCCAAGTGCTTAAACCAGAACTAATACACTTTTAGAATAACAGACACTGAGCCTTCAATCAGCAGTTCACAACTTAAAAGGATGTAAGCTACCTGTCCTGCGACCACAGTGCAGGCCACAAACCTTCCTAATGTAAAACAACTGGTCTGAAGCCCAAGTGCTTAATCCAAAAGACTTAGAATGATAGCTACACTTTAATCAAGTTACTACCAAGCAGTAATAAATTCAATTGAATACTTTAAAGAATGCCTGGATTAGTGCTCAAGTTATACAAACAAAGCTAGATTCAGCAGGCCTGGATCTAGTCTATGCTACAGAAAACAAGGTATACCAATTTCAGTAAGAAGCAGTTCAAATATGCAGGCACTATAAGCCTTTAACCAGAAATTCCCAGCTCAGAAGGGCAGAGTCCAGCCTCTCCTCCCACAAGAGTGCAGACCACGAGCCCTCTTAATGTAAAATAACTGGCCTGAAGCCCAAGTGCTTAAACCAGAATTAATACACTTTTAGTATAACAGACACTGAGCCCTCAATCAGCAGTTCCCCACTTAGAAGGATGTAAGCTACCTGTTCTGCCACTACAGTGCAAACCACAAACCTTCTTAATGTAAAACAACTGGTCTGAAGCCCAAGTGCTTAAACTAAAAGGCTTAGAATGAGTTACGCCAAGCAGTAATAAATACAATTGAGTACTTTTAAGATGACGCAAAAGCAAAATCAAGTAGGAAGAAGCACAAATACAGTAAAAGCAGATAACATTTTTTTTTTTTTTTTGAGTGAGCAAATGAGATGGGCCCAGGAGTTACAGGACAGAAACAAGTGCAAATGCAGGCCTTCAAATTAGAAAGTTGAGAGAAATGGAAGACCACCCAAATGGCCAATAACTACAAATTCTGGGCCAGAACCACTCCCTATGTGGTAGGCAGGTTACCTAATACTTACCACTCTCACTGATAAGCTAGAAGGCTTCCCTCCAACACAGAAAAGCTTGTGGGGCTCAGAAGCTTACAAACAGTCCTGGATACAGCAAATCTGTTTCTGGAACACTAATTACAGGAAAGGTAGGAAAAAGGCTTACAATTTTTTTTTTTCAGAAAAGTAGCAAAAACAGTAGTAAAAAACAATTCACATGCAGTGCTAGCTGGCACACTTGAGTATGTAGCAATATTAGTCCACACACAGTTTGAAAAAATGTAATTACATTAAAAAGGACTAAAAGCAAGTGCAGAAAGGGTTTATTAGGTAGAATGCGGTAAAGAGATGGGACTGGGGGAGTTCCTAGATCAAATCTACATTGGGGCAGGCGCTGCAAAAGCCACCAAATGGGAGGGGGGGGGTGAGACAGTTTCAAGAGAGATGTAAGGAATCACAGTGCAAATTTTAAAACCAAAAAAATATATACTGATCTCTGTATATTTGCAGAACAGTAAGACAACAGATATCTAAGCAACAATTTAGCTCTATAATACAGAATAATACAGAAAAATATACTCAGCTCTATATATTTGCAGATAGTCTTGTAAGGCTGTCTCTCAGTACACAAGTTCCAATTTAAATGGAGGCTGTTATGGTATGTCACACTATGTATTATCCATATACGACTATTACATCCACCATTACCATACTGTACATGTCTGTGGGTGTTCTGCATGTAACATGCATCATAGATGCATGTAACCTGGTACACACCTCCAACTAAATGTTGTGTGGTGTGTGCAATGAAAGCCACACAGTTCATTAGTACTACATGCCTAAGTAGGGATCTAGTCACAGAGTTGCTATGTAAGAGTGTGCGTGTATGTGGATGGGTCTACATATGGTAGCAGATTATACATATCTTAGCGGGTCACGTGTCTATGTGGCACAGGCAATAACTGTTAGACAATCCTATGACGTGTGCAACTGTACTCTGGATAAGTCACGACCATGGTGTCACCACAGTGCCATAACCCTTGTGGAATATGACTGCAGACCATCCTCCTGCTGACACATGTATACCTACAACACAAATGGATAACATTATGGAGATCACAATCACCCAGTGTTACTAACAGCTGACATGCATCATAGCTGGATGACTACACTACCTGACATGTATGAATTACACATTGTGCCTGACAACATGTTACAGTGCAGTACATTACTGCACTGTATTACAGTCACCGTGTGCATCAGAGCCATATTAGCCTGTCCCTGCATCAATGTTATGGATGACAGGAATGTGGCACAGGCATCATCATATGCACAGGGTGTGTTGCTGGTTTGCCAGAGGCCGTGGGTGGTCTGTACATTTTACACCATGTGTGTGGGTGAGTGGTTTAATTATTTGGACGGGGTGTGGTGATGTGGTGCATATTGGTATGGAGTTGCCCTACATGTGTTTGTATAGTATGTGGTTATGCATGCACACAGTTCTGCCATGTGGCTGCCCATACAGGTGTTTTTGTACAGCTGAAGACCATACCTGGCAGGGTGTGCAGTTCAGCGCTTCTGGCCACAGACATGCTTTTTGTGCCTGCCAGGGTTCCATGGGCACATGCAGGTACAAGCCTTGAGGTGGTGCTTTCCCCTGATAATGACAGATGTCCACTGGAACCATGTCCCACCTGAGACTAGCCAGGGCCATGTGCATGAGACCTGCTTTGGTGTGGTGAGGACAGCACCCCCAGTAATGTGTTGGGGCTACTACTTCCAGTATGGGAGCGGCTTGGCATCTTAGCACATCCACGTCAACTGCCAGATGTTGTTGTTTCTGACCTACATCCACACAGCCATCGCACCACTCCCACCAGGTTTCTGCGCTCAGACATACCACAGTCGAGGAGGCCCACCATCTCACCACACCGTCTATCCATGATCTCATTCTGTTCACGGAGGTCAGTAGCAAGTTCACAGATATTGTCACTTACCGGTGAGTAGGCAGCCCTCTGCAGCCTCACGCCCTGTCTGTTGTACATTTCTATATGTGCCTGTGCCTCCATGACAGCTTGAAACATGTGTCTGGTGGTACCAGTTTTGGTGCCTTTGCCAGGGGCAGGATGACCAGCAGCCCTACCATGAGCACCCTGGAGTATCCGCCTATGTGGTGGCCTACCGGACATCTGGCTATGCCTGCTATGGACAGACACAGCTGGCATGGTCACCACACTACCCTGTGCACTGCCACTATCTGCCAACTGTCCCTCAGCTATGGCCACTGGTGATAGGGTATGTATAGGCACTGAAACTGTGTGCAGGGGTGGGGTGTCTAAGAGGATGATGTCAAATGTTGGCACTGTGTCAACCCCTGACAAACCCACCTGTGCCTCAATCATGGTCTCATCATCGTCAGTGTCTGCATGCACACCAACATCAGGTTGCCTGCAGGAGGGACACTGACCCACCTCACCACCTGTGGGTGATAAAAAGAAAAGCACTTTAAGACCTGTCCAGCATTACATAACAATACACACACACACACACACACACACACACACACACACACACACACACACACACACACACACACACACACACACACACACACACACTCTCTCTCTACCTTAATACCTACCTATCTGTGATGCTACAGACAATCCCATGTGTATTCCCTTAAGTTGCTCATCATGCATCTCACCTGGTGACATGCACTCATTAATGCCACTCATTAACGTCTCATTCTTCTAAATGCCTACAAAAGTGACTACACCTCGAGACCTGTAATTCCATTAACTCCATGACCTTAGTGTAGTACCTTTTACATGGCCTCACTGCTGTCATCCAGTGTTCACCCTGTGTATGGTGGGACTTTGTGAGCTTGGCCCCCTATATGTGAGGGGTTTATATGTTCCCTCCATAATGTCACGCACTGTAGTGTCTTGTGTAAGGATTGCTCAGTACATGCCTGACATGCTGATCAATCAACCTATCATGTGACAACTGTGATATATGTATACACTCTGTGCTGTTATCTATAATTCCCCAATGCATCTGTAATGCTGCCTACATGGGTTGTCTTTCACCTCCCTGCTGTAGACAATATCTACTTTCCCTCCCAATGCAAGTTTCATGCTACAGACCTTATTAGATCATCAGCTGTCCTGTGATTACATATCAGACAAGTATTCCTGTTGTGTCTTGTGTCAGTCCATGTCCATGTACTGCACTATCACAAAGGGAAGTACTGCCATATCATAAACTCCACAGTCACACATGTGCATACATGGATACCCACACAGCCACACACACATGCACACACACATCCTACATGCAGCATCCTCCCTCCTCTACACCACATTGAGCCTACAAATGACATGAACACCTACCCACACAGAGACACACACACACACACAGACACACATACAGGTGAGGTTGCACAATGATAGTACACACAGTCCTCCCATTACCCATCTGTCAACATGCATAACATATGGTACACAACTGCATGCAGTGCAGCTATAGTCAATCCATGCTAACAACAGTATATATGTGTGTGAGGCATGGCCTGTGTTAGTAGGTGATACCTCTTCTCCTGGGGAACACTGCACCAATGTGCACAGTTTTGATGTGCACCTGTTATGCACCCTGCCATGTACTGTGCACCACAACACACAGGTGTACATCCCATTGCTGAATGTGTAGTACTGTGTCAGTTATGTCAGCTGTAATGCTCACAAAACCTATGTTTTCCAGAAAAACATACCTGGGATGATGTGTGGTCAGATGTCAGTTGTGAATGCTTGATGTATGGTTTGCAGCTCTCAACATTAGCAGACCATGTATGAACAATCCAATAGTATTACACTGTCAACTGCCAGATCATACCATGGCTATGGGGAGTGTACACACTCTTATTGATGTGATGCACCATTCCTTGATCTGCCATGGGACAACATCGCTACATATATTAACAGTACATGAGTCTGATATGTGCCATATGTCCTGTACATCCACATGCAGTGTCTACTAAAAGTGTTAGGTGTGCGGATGCTAACCACATTGCATACAGTCATGTGTGTGTTCCTATGTGTGCACATGATCGTCATTATGTTTTGTTGCACCCATTGTTATGTGTAACACAGAATTCACTGTTCCTGTCAGGGGTATATTAGCATTGCCCATCGGCATTTATTTGTGTATGGTCAGTCTGCCCTACACATGCTCCCCAACTCTGCATGATTGCAAGGTCTACTCATATGCACACTCCTTGGTGTTCACACACTGCCGTCACTATTTTGGTGGGTGTAGAGGTATGTCTGCCACAGTTTCTGACCCACTATGATTGCAGACACAGCCATTCTTACCATCCTTTTGGCTTCCTGCTGCAGTGCACTGGTGTGTCATGCTGACACCCCCACATTCAGGCTTTTTGTAGATGCTTGACAAGTATGGATTACACATGAGTGTCAGTTTGCAGTGTTCCATACACTGAACAACACGTGTTACAGCCAAGTCCCAGCTAATAATGTGGACCACACTAATACATTATGCCATAGTGTACATCTGTAACAGTTGCCATTGTAATACTGGTATATAAACTGTTGGTGCACTGTACAGGGTGATGTTTGACACATGTCCCTACTATAGTCTGTGTGTGCCACCATTACGTTAATCCCTGTGGAGAAATTTCACAATGACAGGACATTATTTATCCCGCAGATGTCTGACATACCTTTCCAATACCCCATCATGGTCACCACTGTGATGCAGTGCATATAATATCAACAATACGTGAACATGTACAGCATTCATTAAGGGTAGGTGTGTTAGATGTGTGCATGGCATATACCATAGCCAGTACATGCCTGGTGTATTGGCAAGCATCAACATAAGCCATACTCACCAGCTGCATGATGCTGCCATGGTGGTATACCGGAGGGACCTGATTAAGAGTGTGATAGATGCAATGTTAGTGGCCACAGCTGTGGTATTGCTACAGGGTGGGTGCATCATTACAGTACATCAACAGTAGAAGTCCACAATACTAGCACTTATGCACATCTGTTTATTACTACTATGCATCAACAAACAATAGTTATGACATATCAGATATGCATGCTCTACAAGGCAGAGGTACTGACAGCTATGAAGAGGATGAAGAATGGAAAGGCTGTTGGCACAGATGACATACCTGTGGAAGCTTGGAGGTGTTTAGGGTGAATGGCAGAGACATGATTAACGAGATTGTTTGATAGAATCTTGGACTGTGAGAAGCTGCTTGAGGAGTGGAGGAAAGGTGTTTATGTACTGTATTATATGAATAAGGGTGATGTGCAGAGCTGTAGTAAGTACAGAGGGGTAATATTGATCATTCACAACATTAAATTATTGGAAAGTGTAGTGGAAGCTTGTTTAAGAAGGGAGTTGATTATTAGTGATCAGCAGTATGGTTTCATTCCAAGAAAGAGCACTACAGATGAGATGCTTGCTCTGAGACTGCTGATGTAGAAGTACAGGGAAGGTCAGAAGGAGTTGCATTGTGTCTTTCTGTACTTAGAGAAAGCATATGACAGGGTGCCTAGAGAGGAGTTGTGGTATTGTGTGAAGAAGCTGGGAGTGGCGACAAGTATGTAAGAGTGGTACAGCATAAGTACAAGGGTAGTGTGACAGCAGTGAGATCTGCTGTGGGAGTGACAGATGCATTTAAGGTGGAGGTGGGATTTCATCAAGGATCAGCTCTGAGCCTTTTTTTATTTGCAGTGGTGATGGACAGGTTGACAGCCGAGATCAGACAGGAGTCCCCGTGGAGGAGAGGAATGAAGGTCAGCTGGACTATGACAGCATATATGTGTGTGAATGAGAAGGAGGACAGAGGAATGGTGAGGATGCAGGGAGTAGAGTTGGCGAAGGTGGATGAGTTCATATACTTGGGATCAACAGTTCAGAGTAATGGCGAGTGTGGTAGAGAGGTGAAGAAGAGAGTACAGGCAGGGTGGAGTGTGTGGAGACGAGTGTCAGGAGTGATTTGTGACAGACAAGTAGCAGTAAGAGTGAAAGGGAAGGTCTACAAGAGAGTAGCAAGACCAGCTATGTTATATGGGTTGGAGACAGTGGTATTGACAAACAGCCAGAAGTCAGAGCTGGATGTGGCAGAGTTAAAGATGTTACAATGTTAAGCCTTGCAATGGGTGTGATGAGAGTAGACAGGATTAGGAATAAGTATATTAGACAGTCAGCCCAGGTTAGACAGTTTGGAGACAAAGCCAGAGAGGTGCAATTGCATTGGTTTGGACATGTGCTGAGGAGGTATGCTGGGTATATTGGGAATAGGATGCTAAGGATGAAGCTGCTAGGTAGGAGGAGAAGATAAAGGCCTAAGCTAAAGTTTATGAATGTGGTGAGAGAGGACATGTAGGTGGTTGGTGTGACAGAGCAAGATGCAGAGGACAGGAAGAAATGGAAACAGGTGATCCACTGTGGTGACCCCTAACTGGGAAAAGCCAAAAGAAGATGAAGATGCTCCACCTATACAGATGCAGATGCATATGCAAATGTGGTCTACTGATGTTCCCTGTGGTCTTACCTGCACACTCCTCTGCTGGTGTGTCGATAACACCCACCTCCAAAATGCTGTCTGAGACTTGTTGTACACTGCTATGGGCAGGTGTCCTGAGGCTGCTGAGAAGCTGTTCCATGTGTGTCGGGGGGGATGGGTTGCATGACCCCCCCTGTTGCATGGTGATCCCCCCATACTGCAGTGGCATGCCTGTGGGCATTTCAAAGCAAGTCAGAGCAACGATGCCAGACCTGCTCATAACTTTGCTTATGGTGTCCAACATCATTGACGAGGTCATTCCACAGGACGGTCCACTCCTGCTACTCATGTGCATGCATGCCAAACAGTAATGCATAGTGATTGCTGAGGTAGCTGAGGATGATCTCCATTTCCTCTGTGGAATATGATGGAAGCCGCCCTAAGGATATCTTGCCTGAAAGACATAAAGATGGAAAAAGGTCTCAACAAATCATACAGCAAGGTTACCATAGTTCTTAATACACATTTCTGCCCCCCCCCCCAAATCTGCAACAACAAACTATTCACACAACTCAATTGGTATGGCACATCTTAACTAACATTGGGATATATATGTATTGCATTGTAACACACTTTGTGCTATGTTTCTGTGGCCATGTTCCCTGTGTGGACATTATCATTGCTGGTGTGTTACAGACTATTAACCTGCATAGCATTATCAGGGCCACTATGGTTCTATATATGCATGTGGTTTGCTTGCTATGTGATTGCTGCACATCTGACATTCTGTGTTATTGGAAATATCTATGCATGCTTTTGGACATGTTCAAGGATTGTGTAGAATATTACTACCCACATATGTTCTATAACAGTGACACAGTAGCATGTTTAGGGGATATTTGGCAGCAGAGCCACCTCTTCAACCTCAACTGGCCATGACACCAGGCCACATCACATATGTGACCCACCCTGGGGCCTCCTCAACTACTGGTTCACACTACCTTCAGGTGGAACATCCACAGGGGTGGTGTCCCCCCTGGGGGCATACACAGACATGATCCTGTAACCCATGGTCAGGTCCAGGGTTTGGTGCATAGGGAGCTACACACACAAACCATGGGGATATGCTACAGCACCTTGAGGCATTCAGTACACACTCACATGGTCCAAATGTTACTCCTGGTCAGCCTCCAGCCAAGGGAACCTTCAGTTCCGTGCAACTGCTGTTATGACTGTCAATGCGTGGGAGCCTTGGTCCCATTGTTTCCATATTGGGGCTCATGTGGCTTTCACATTGCAGACAACACTCACCATCCAGGGTGTTTACCCATCACATGTGTCATATACCACCCCTGTAGGCTTTGTTCTCTATCTACCAACCCAACCCACCTCCACAAATATACCTGCTATCCTTACCCGGATTCACAATCCCACCTTCACAGACAAGTACAATGTGGTCCAGAAAAGGGGTTCAGAAGTGACATACCTGTCCATGGTGCACACATTTACTGCTCTATATTTGTGTGGATTGATATGTGTGATATCCCCTCCCACATAGCATGCAGCACTGTGATGCAAAAATATGGGGCATGTATATTTATTTATTTATTTATTTTCAGTTTGATTACCAGGGAAGTCCACTGGGCCTGAAAGTGCCCATTTTCAGTGGAGGCATGGGGAGAAAAGCTCCATAAGCAATACAATAAGAGTTACATAATTTTAAAGGTGTAATACATCTATAATATTCATACAGAAAGGAAATGCAAATGCATAAAATGTACATCATACAACACAGTTAAAAGATATTAGAGAACACAGTTTACATGTGTTTCTATTCAGAGCAGCAAGAACAACTGTCTTTAAAATAACAGATCTAAGGTTCTTGTGTTAGTATACTAGTAGGAGGGGGACAGTTTGCATGCAGTTGTTCTAATTAAGTAAGGTAAATACATGCTGTGCAGTCAATAGAAATACTTTGATATTTACAAAATATACATATTTGGAATCAGGTGAGAGATTGCTTAATCAGTGACTCACAGCTTAAGTCTCTTGTAGGAGAATAGAAATATAAGTTAGAGGGAAGAGAGGAGCAAGGAGTATGAAGAACTCATTGGGGAATTTCCTTGAATTTAAGTAGGGTGTAAGCAGGAACATTTCCATTTGGATGACAAGTATGAGAAAAGTTGGGTCTTGAAGGTTTCTGAGTTTGGTATAGTCTTAAGTGAAAGAGGGAGAGAGTTCCATTTCTTGCCTAGAGAGAAAGAGAGTAGAAGTTGGCCAGCGGGTCGTTTGGGTTTGTGGATAGAAATTAAATTTTGGTGTTCGGATCTCAGAGATCTATTTGGGATGTATGGGGGAAGGATGTTTGTTAAGGCTGGGCATTTATCTGGGGAAAATATTAATTTGTGTGCAGTGGTTAGTTGTAGATAGTCTAGGTGGTTAGAGAGTTCTAGCCAGTTCAGAGATCGTAGGGTAAGGCAGTGATGACTGGAGGTTTTGGATTTAGTTGCAAATTTAGAGATCTTATTATAGCAATTTTCAAGTTTGGAGGCATTGGAAGAAGTCAGATTAGTTAGAAGAGGGGCTCCATATAGTAAAGAAGGTAGAAGGTAGGTAGTTGCTAAGGTATGCCTAGAGGAGATGGAGAGAAAGTGGTTATTCCTATAGAGCAAGCCTAATTTTTGGTGGGTTTTCTTTATGTTTTGTTGAATGTGGATATAGAATTAAAGGTGTTCATCTATGGTAATGCCAAGACGTTTTATGAAAGGGACCACTTCTATAGCAGAGTTGGTTTGGCTAAGGACATTGAAAGCATTTTTGTCATAAGAGAAATCCCTGGAGGGAGGAAAAGTAGCATTTTTGATCTATTTGAGTTGAGAGAGAGATGGTTTTGGTGCATCCATTTCTCAGTGGTAGAAAATGCAGTTTGGGTTTTATTCAGTAGTTCAGGAAAATTAGAGGCAGCACAGACTAAAGTTGAGTCATCTGCGTATTGGATAACTGTTGTGTCAGGGATGACAGTCTGATTGCCACAGTAGTCAGGAAATCCTTCAAAGTGGCACACCTCATCAGAAAAGGTTTCTCATCCAGAAAAAAAATATGTCATGGTTCCCCTCTACTCATCACTCATTAGACCCATTATAGAATGCAATGCCCCTTTTGGTATGTACCTCACAAGACAAATACAACAATTGGAAAGGCTGCAGAAATACCTCAAAAAGAGGATTACCGGCCTCAAACAGATGCCCTACGCAGACCATCTCAAAAAACTCCAGCTTTACTCCTTCGCATATCGCCTACTCAGAGGTGATCTCTGCCTAACATACAAAGCTATGTCAAACCCAGAGCTGTTGGACATGCTCCACTTAAAGAAATCCCAATCCCTCCGAGCTACACGCACTAGGGCCCTAAACCTTGTCACCACAATAAACAGAACATGCAGGAAGGATAGATTCCTGTCCCAGAGACTGAGTTTTTCATTAGCACTCTTCAAGAAACAATTTTGATGATTGGATGGGAAATAGGAGATTCACCCCGGGGATCACCTCTGTGGCTCTGCTCAACAGTGGCACAGGAAAATAATTTTCTTGGGTGGCAAAAGCCAGGGTACCATTTTGGCTTGGCTTGTATAGGCCCCAGGGCCGATAGCCTAGTACCTACTTATGAATCTATGAAGGTTATTAATGAAGATGTTGAAAAGCATGCGTCCGAGGAGGGACCCCTGGGGAATGCTGGTGGGTGTTGGTAAGAAGGAAGAGGTAGAGTTCTTCCATCTGACAGCTTGAGATCTGTCTGATAGGTAACTGGAGAACCAGGATAATGTATTAGAGGAGAGATTAAGTTTGGCAAGATGATAGAGAAGGTGTTTGTGGGAAATGGTGTCAAATGCTTTATAGAGATCTAGGAGTACTGTGGATACTAGGAGTCCAGAATCCCGGGCTCAATTGGCTGTTTCTAAGAAGGAGAGTAGGGCAGTTTTGGTGCTATAGCCAGAGCGGAAGCCATGTTGGGTGGGTGTTAGGAGTTGATTCTGGGTTAAGAAAAGCATAAGTTGGTGGTGGACGCATTTTTCTAGAATTTTGGAGATTGGAGAGAGTAGGGCAATGGGGTGGAAATTGGAAATATTGGTGTTTTTGTCTCCTTTGTGAAGAGGAAGAATGTAGGCTGAGTGACAGAGTTTGGGTACATATGATTCTTTTAAGAATCTATTTATTAAAATACTGATTGGGAGAGCAATACCATCACCAGCACATTTGAGGAAGGTGGAGGGTATATTGGCAGGGGCAATGGAGCATGGCTTTAGTTTGGATATGAGCCTTTTTATAATATTGGTTGAAACTGGTTTGAGCTGGAAATTGAGGGGACAGTTATTAGGGTTGTTGGGTGGTGAAAAATGAGAGTTGTGTGGATTGTTGTTCGGGAAAGTTTTGGTTAGGTTAGCTATGGATTCTGTAAAGAATGAGTTGAAATGTGAGTTTAGTTCAATGTCAGTTATACTAGGGTCAGGGCAGGGATTATTCCTGGACCCTGGATGGAGAAGGGAATTAACTGATTTCCAGAATTGTTTAGGGTTTTGATTATTGTTGGACTGAAGCTTATTGTAGTAGTTTTTTTTGTCCACTGTGATTAGTTTTTTTTTACATGGTTGCGGAGTTGGGTGTATTGGAGCAAGGTAGTAGGCATTTTATTCTTCTGGTAAAGCTTCCAGGATTTTTCCCTCTGGTGCATGATTTGTTTTGTTTCTTTGGACAGCCAAGGAGCAGTATTAGCTTTGACTCATTTGTTTCATAGAGGGGATAGGGAGTTAAGAGTATTTAGGAAGACAGAGTTGAAATGCTCTACAGCTTTGTCAAGGGGAAGAGTATTTAGGATTTGCCAATTCACTTGTTTAAAAATGTTTGAGAAAGTTGTGGGGTTAAAGTCGGTAAGTTTGCGAGTGGGAATGTAATGGTGTTGATATTGGGTGGAGTTAGCTGAGCGATGAATGAAAGCAGGGAGATGCTCACTAAAGGTGTCTGGAATAGTGCCAGAATGAATAATTTTGTTTGGATGGGTGACTAGGATCCAGTCTATGATGGATCCTGGGGGGTGAATTTTGTTAGGACAGGTGGTTGAGTGGATTACTTGGGTGAAGTTGTAGAGGTTAATGGATAGGGAGGGAGAAGGAGTGTTGATTTTATTCCAACCAATATTAACGTCGCCTAGAATGTAAGTTTCATACTTTATTTCAGTTGAGGCCCAATGAAAAATATTTTCAAGGGTAGAGATATTGTCGCCTGGGGAGATATATAGGGAAATAATGCAGATATTCTTATGTTTACTCAATTGTAGGAGACTCGCTGTTAGTTCAGTATTTTTGAATTGTGGAGATGGAATTTGAAGAGGGATTAAGGAAACAAGGTTAGAGTAGATAAGAACAGAGCCGCCACCTTTTTAATTTAATCGGTCATTTCTGTGAATATGGAAACCAGGAAATAAGATTTCAGAGTCAGTGATATTGAGTTTTAGCCAGGTTTAAGAGATAATGCAGTTATAGGCGCTGTTCTCCAGTAACAATAAAGGTTTTCCTCTTAATAAAACGTGGAAACTCAATTTCAATAAATTCAAGGTCCAAGTCCAAAAGACCACTAGGTAAAACGTTTCAAGACACCAATTTATTTGACAAAAAAAACAGATTAAGCGCTTTCATCTCCCATGTGGAGACTTCATCAGAATCTGTTACACATACAAATCTTCAGTTTAAATACATCTAAGTAAAACACACTTAATTAATCTTGACTTCTAATAGGCTGGCCATTAATTGACACTAATTAACATTGAGGTAATGCTGAACCAAACCTTTGGTAATTTACACTTGAATGTTAATACAAAGTTGTAGAGGTTCAAAGGAATTCATGATCTTGACATTTCATAATTTTGTTTCCAACTTATATAAATGTTGTAAAAATTAAATATAAGTAAAATCATCAAAGAAATTGTGACAGGAAATACTAATTTCTTATTAATACATTAGTTTGGTGTATAAATACCAATAAATATATAAAAATATAAAATATATATATAAAATGTATGTAAAATATATATATAGTATAAAAATATTGTATGTTAAAACAACATTTATTCTTTTACCTTAAATAGTGTTAACAACTATATTTTAAGCTACACCCTTAATAAAAATAAAATATATTATATGTACATGCTCCATAAGGACTTAATCTGAATATTTTATTTATTTATTTATTTGTTTACATAAGTTACAACAGTTAACCATCTATCAATGTCTCTTTGGGTCATCAGCGAGAATCTTAAGGGCTGGGATGATGGATATGTGGTCATTCAATCCATAATTTCCACATGCGTCCAACCTTAACTGCCAAACCATCTCCCTAAATTCCAGTTTGGTTTCCCAATCCCCCCCCTCTCTTGCTTCACCACCTCTTCCAATATCCAAAATTTAAAATCTGCATCTCTACATATCCGGGTATGTCTAAATAAGGCATTGTTGTCGTTCATTTTGATAATATCTCTATTGTGTTCATATATACGTGCCCTTAAATTACGTTCAGTTTTCCCTATGTAGTATTTCAGACATTTCTTACAGTAACACAAATATACCACCCCTTTTGTGTAACAACTGTAGTATTTACTACCTATCAATTCAAAATTTATATTTGGTAGTTCCAGTTCTTTAGTATCTGCCATAAAAACACATTGTGCACACCTACCACATCTAAAAGTAGCATATTTACTACTTGCTCCACTTGGAATGTTTTATTTTTCTCAAGTATATTTTTCAAGTTTTTTTTCTTCCTAAAAGCATATCTAAGTGGTAATTGGAAAACATCTGTCTTATTAGACATTTTACTAAACATTCCCCATGCATCGTTAATGCATTTTTAATCCATCTGACACCATTAAAGTGTGTCAAAACCAAAAAAGGAAGTTTCTCTTCCTCATCTTTTCTGGTGCTAAACGTATTTTCTACCCCAATAGTGCCTATGTTTGTTAGTAGGGGTTTGTATAATGTATCCAATCTATCTGTTACAACTTTTTTGTTTGATTCAATCATGTGGTCAGGATATCCCCTTTCCTTGAACATATTGTGTAGTATTTCCATTTCTTCCATCAGTTCTGTTTTGTCAGAAGTCATTCTAGCTACTCTAATCATTTAAATGCGATTCCCTGTGCGCAGAGCTCACCTAGAGGAACAGGGAAACGCAATCACGATACACTGATAGGTGAGAATGATCCAGGAAACATAGTGAACACTAACAACGAACACTTCCGGTCCAACCATGAGCGTCGTGAGGGAGCGTACGCTTGTAGAGGTAATGGAGGAACCACCAGGAAGAGGGAGAGCGTTGAACGAGAATATCCCAGTGTGGATCTTTACAAATGGCTTGACAATTCCTTTGGAACATTTAAATCGAGGGAAGAACAGACGCAAACCCACAATGGTGGATACAAGGACAAATGTAAGACTCTGACACAATATTTAACAAAATTTAAAAGTTTAGCATTGGATAATTGGTATTTAAAGAAATGTATAGATAACAAGATAGTACCAAAGGGACTTAGAATCAACAAGTTCCCTAACAATACAGTACTGGATTCTGAATTTTTTAAAACTATTGTGAATA
The DNA here is from genome assembly GCF_019279795.1 of Protopterus annectens. Classification (NCBI taxonomy): domain Eukaryota; kingdom Metazoa; phylum Chordata; order Ceratodontiformes; family Protopteridae; genus Protopterus; species Protopterus annectens. The sequence goes on along the minus strand of NC_056728.1, from coordinate 1,483,801,071 downwards.
TTTTAAATGATTGTGGGCTGGCCATTTTTAGAGCAATGATAAAAAAACAATGAAGAAGTTATGTTTGAATGTAAAAGCAATATTGATAAATTGAATGAGGAAATTAATGCTGACCTTTTATTTTCTGTTGATGAATACAAGAATATGTATTTTAAAACTATGTATGATGTGGACAATGTGATTTCAAAGAATCATGTTAGGAAGACAAGAAAATTGGATAGGGACTTGAATGAATACAGGGAGGGGAAAGCATATTTTTGTGACAACAGGAATTTTAGAAGGAATTTCCAAAATAAGGAAGGAGGTTACAACAGGGGAACAGAAATGGGGTTTGGTGAATACCAAGGCCATTATGGGGGATACAAACAAACATATAACCAGTATGGAGACCAAACTATTAATAATGGGACCCCTTTAGAGGAGCAGGGACCGAGAAGGTCCGAAAGGATAAGGAATTTAGACCAACAACCATCTTACGCAGTAGCAACAAGGAATTATTATGTACCACCACAGAGGATGGGGAGGGGGGTGTCAGGGAGATTCAATAGATAGTAACATTTGTACTACCACGTCTCAACAACGTGTTAATGTCAACGAGAATTGTATAAACAATATAGAGAGAAATGTTGGGTCTAACGTAGTTATTTTATCTAAAGACAATTTTTTATTTATAACTACACAGATGTTGAGGTAAAACAAGAACATTTCAATTTGTTTACAAAAGGTTTCACATTTGTCCCAGTTAAAAAACCTGGGATTGATGAAATCCTATTAGATATCAGGCTATTCACTAGGAAGTTGAATTTATTTCACATGTTCAAAGAAAGGAATACTAAATACAAAAAAACTTATCTCAAGAAAGCCAGTACTTTAACCCCCCAATACACCAAGACATATTGAATTTTGAAAGATGTGTCATGGGTACAGTAAGGGATGGATACAAGAAACATTTACCCACAGGACACAATTTGACTAAGAATGAAATTTGTACTCTACAACAATTAAGTGACAATGTTAATTTGTGGATAATGAAACCTGATAAAGGTGGAGGGGTAGTGCTGATGGATACATGGGACTATACTAAGAGAATATGTGATATACTGGACAAAGATAGTAGGTATAGCCTAGTATCTAGGAATGAAGTGAATATTTCTTACAGAAAAATAGACATGATTTTAGAAGACAATTTACTACAAGGTCTAATAGACAATGAATTATACAATTTTTTAAGAGTAACAAAACCAGTTATTCCAGCAATATTTGGTATACCTAAGGTGCACAAGGACAAAGAAAGTCCACCTTTAAGACCAATTGTGTCCTCACAAGGTTCAAAAACACAACCGCTTGCAATTTTTGTGGACGTTAAACTAAAAGAAATTTATAAGAAATTTCCACACATTTTAATAGATTCATGGGATTTCTTATCTAAAATAGGTGGCACCCAGTACAGGGATGGTATTGTTTTTTTGACAATTGATGTGAGAGATTTATTTTCGGTCATTCCACACCAAATTGGGTTGGAATGGTTTGAAAATATGATAGTGGAGATGAAAATTCCTACAGCTGATGATTTTAAGCTAGTTATGGAAAATATGGAACTTGTTTTGAAGTATAACTACATTTATTTTCAAGGAGATTTATACCACCAAACAGATGGGGTTGCCATGGGATCTGCCTGTGCCCCCATTTATACAAACATTATAATGTTATTCTGGGAAAAACATTTTGTCTTTAGTTCTACTTTTTACAAACATATTGTAGGCTATTATAGATTCTTGGATGATATATTTATTTTGTGGGACGGACCCGAAGATGAAATTAATAAATTTATTACACACATCAATCAGAGTACAGAATTTCTCGAGTTTACTTACGATTCAGACTCAGAAGAAATACATTATTTGGATGTTAAATTGACAAAAGATAGAATAAAAAAATTCAAATCTAGAATTTTTCGGAAGGAATGTTACTCAAATTCTTTTTTACATTTTAAGAGTGACCATCCTTACCACTCAAAGATGAATATAATAAAAGGACAAATGATCAGAGTAGCTAGAATGATTTCTTTCAAAATAGAACTGATGGAAGAAATGGAAATACTACACAATATGTTCAAGGAAAGGGGATATCCTGACCACATGATTGAATCAAACAAAAAAGTTGTAACAGATAGATTGGATACATTATACAAACCCCTACTAACAAACATAGGTACTATTGGGGTAGAAAATACGTTTAGCACCAGAAAAGATGAGGAAGAGAAACTTCCTTTTTTGGTTTTGACACACTTTAATGGTGTCAGATGGATTAAAAAAATGCCTCAACGATGCATGGGGAATGTTTAGTAAAATGTCTAATAAGACAGATGTTTTCCAATTACCACTTAGATATGCTATTAGGAAGAACACAAATTTGAAAAATATACTTGAGAAAAAGAAAAACATTCCAAGTGGAGCAAGTAGTAAATATGGTACTTTTAGATGTGGTAGGTGTGCACGATGTGTTTTTATGGCAGATACTAAAGAATTGGAACTACCAAATATAAATTTTAAATTGATAGGTAGTAAATACTACAGTTGTTACACAAAAGGGGTGGTATATTTGTGGTACTGTAAGAAATGTCTGAAATACTACATAGGGAAAACTGAACGTAATTTAAGGGCATGTATATATGAACACAATAGAGATATTATCAAAATGAATGACAACAACGCCTTATTTAGACATACCCGGATATGTAGAGATGCAGATTTTAAATTTTGGATATTGGAAGAGGTGGTGAAGCAAGAGAGAGGGGGGGGGATTGGGAAACCAAACTGGAATTTAGGGAGATGGTTTGGCAGTTAAGGTTGGACGCATGTGGAAATTATGGATTGGATGACCACATATCCATCAACCCAGCCCTTAAGATACTCGCTGATGACCCAAAGAGACATCTATAGATGGTTAACTGTTGTAACTTATGTAAACAAATAAATAAATAAATAAAATATTCAGATTCAGTCCTTCTGGAGCATGTACATATAATATATTTTATTTTTATTAAGGGTGTAGCTTAAAATATAGTTGTTAACACTATTTAAGGTACAAGAATAAATGTGGTTTTAACATACAATATTTTTATACTATATATATATTTTACATACATTTTATATATATTTTTTATATATTTATTGGTATTTATACACCAAACTAATGTATTAATAAGAAATGAGTATTTCCTGTCACAATTTCTTTGATGATTTTACTTATATTTAATTTTTACAACATTTATATAAATTGGAATCAAAATTATGAAATGTCAAGATCATGAATTCCTATGAACCTCTACAACTTTGTATTAACATTCAAGTGTAAATTACCAAAGGTTTGGTTCAGCATTCCCTCAATGTTAATTAGTGTCAGTTAATGGCCAGCCTATTAGAAGTCAAGATTAATTAAGTGTGTTTTACTTAGATGTATTTAAACTAAAGATTTGTATGTGTAACATTCTGATGAAGTCTTCACATGGGAGATGAAAGCGCTTAATCTGTTTTTTTTTTTTTGTCAAATAAATTGGTGTCTTGAAATGTTTTACCTAGTGGTCTGTTGGACTTGGACCTTGAATTTATTGAAATTGAGTTTCCACGTTTTATTAAGAGGAAAACCTTTATTGTTACTGGAGAACAGTGCCTATAACTGCATTTTTTCTGTTTGGAAGTTGTGTGCTTTTCGGTTGCTACAGGTTTAAGAGATGGCTAAGATGTCAGGTTGGTTGTGGCTAATCCAAGCTTGTACTTGGTGTACTTTATTGTTAAGGCTCTAGGCTTTGATTGTGAAGAACTTAAGAGTGTTGTGAGAGAAGGCAGAAGATGAAGGGGATGGGGCAAAGTGTTGTTTGTAGTGGGAGAAGTCGGGGGTGGGGGAAGGAGTTGTTTGTAGTAGGACAAGGGCTGGGGTTGGGATGAATATCTCCAGATAAGGCTAGGACATTACAGGAAATGACTTTTAGCCTTTTGGGTTTGTATAGTAGGAAGCTGGTTGGGGCTAGCAGTAGTTAATGAGTAAAAGTTTTAGTTGTGGTGGAGAAGTGTTTGGGATAAAATAGGTACATTGGGTTAGGAGGAATAAGAGAAGAGGATATAGAGTGGAAATGAGTGCATAAACGTGGCTGCAGGTGAGTGTAAGGGATAGTTTGAGTAAAAGGTAGGCATGGGGGTGCTTTGGAAGTGTAAGAACTAGCATAGTAAAGTGGAATTAGTAGTGCAAGAAGGGAGCAAGGGACCCGGACAGTATAGAGGATTGGGGATGGCATGTTTAGAATGGGGAGTAATGAAGGGAGTAGTATAGTGAAAGTGAACTGGCTATTGGGGAGGAGAGGTATGGAAGTAGATAGGGTTGCATTCATTTACTAGGGGGAGAGGAGGAGACTAAGAGTAGAGAAGTGTAGGGGATAGTGGAGTGGGAGGAGTAAGAGTGGGTGGGGTGATGAGGATAGAACTCTGATTAGTTAATTGATATGCGTGGGAGGAGTATGGGAAGAATAAATGTAGAGGTGCTGGGGCGGGTGGGAATAGGGGGCAGGGTAGGGGAACGGAGCGGATAGAGACAAATGAAGGGAACAGTTCAGAATGAACAATCAGTAAGAAAGCAGACTACTAAAGGTAAGTCAAGGTGTGGGTATGCATAGATGTGAGGGAACCAGTAGTTACAGTTGTAGGAGTGGTTGTAGTAAAAATAAGAGGAGGAATAAGATTATGACATGAGTAAGTGTTGGAAGCCAGAGGAATGAAAATAATTACACTATAAGCTGTAGGACAGGCATATAAGGTAGGACTGGATACTGGTGCCACCTAGTGGACATATATTATGTTGCAGCAGAGGTTCCTTCAAGGAAAAGGCTAGACAGGGAATTGGGAAGGCAATATATTCAGCTAAGGGGAAAGAATAGAGGTGAGAAAGGAATACTGGTTACCATATAGAGGTTAGGGGTGAGTGATGCTGCTGGCTGTCCCAGCTGGGAAGCATTCTTTAAACCATCTGGAAGTGTTATTAACATATTCTTTTATTGCCAGGTTTAATTAATAACATACTTTCTTGCTTCCTTTTCTGTGAGGGTACAGGCATATGAAGGCAGTAGGATGAGACTGCAGTTAGCTTGAAAGGGTCCTTGGTCGTCAGGTAGGCAGGTACTTAATGTCCAGGATCAGGAGTAGCAGGTTGGGAATCTGGGAAATTTTAAGAGAGAGAAAGAAATATAGAGGCAAGAAATTAACAGGCAGCCCTTAGTATATAAGTACAGGTAAAATATCCTAAGCAGTAAAGAAAAACATCAGGCAAAATATCCTAAGCCATTGAAGAAAAACATCAGTTCAGTCACTCAGCAAACATAGATACCATGAAATAACAATTGCAAGCTAGATATTCCATTGTCTAAGTTAGTTAGGTGCATGTATTTAGGCCGAAGTAGTGCAATAAAACTCTAGAAGGCACAATTACAAGTTCACAATATGTTCATACTTAACCAGAAAAATAAATAGTATTACTGTGGTACCTATAGATATGTGTATATATATATATATATATATATATATATATATATATATATATATATATATATATATATATATGTATATATACATATATATCTAGAGGTATAAATATGTACATATGTGTGTGTGTTTGCATATATGTAGGCACAGACATGTATATATCTGTATATATGTGTAGATATATATTATGCTGTATATCTGTGTTTATATATACAGGTAAGTGTCTGTATATCTGTAGACATACATGTATGTATATATCAATATATATATATCAATATATATATATCAATATATATATATATATATATATATATGTATGTATATATATATATATATATATATATATATATATATATATATATATATATATATATATACCTCTATATACATGTATATGTATGAATATATATATATATATATATATATATATATATATATATATATATATATATATATAGGGTACATTCAGACATCAAGTCCATGATCCCTGACTCTCCTTCCTGCACAGCTAGACTATTCTGCCTTGCTACAACAGACAAGTGACACATATGGATACAGCCTAACATTAGAGGCGTATATACACAGACAGATTGCAGGTACATACACATTAATCTAAGTATCCTGTAAGTGGTGAGCTCTGGAGCCCACTTATCATTATTATGCCATTACCTCCATCACTGGCTATTGGCCACACTGCTAGACATGTTTTCCATTACACAACACACACTATGATGGCTTACATCTTGTCAGACAGTGCTGCTCTGCACAGTCGATGGGTATAGTCCACCACCCACAGGAACAGACTCTAGTGTCCATAGCATTTGTTCAGCTGAACATCATTACAACAACAACACCTGCTGCCACATATTAAGTCATTCAGCATCTTATATCCCATTATTATGGCCCAAGTACTACAGTCAATTACATGCATATATACTCCTGGCCTTAACCTACAGCTATTTTTATTTATCGATTGAGACTGTGTGTCTCTCTCTCTCTCTCTTTCTTTCTCTCTCCCCCTGTCTCCAGTAGCTGGAATGAACTGCTTTGAATAGATTGCTGTATGGCTTTTGTAGGTGAAGCACATGATCAGATGATGCCCTCTGCACCAATCAGTGTCCTCCACTTGCTACCTGCATACAGCATGGTGTGTAGTAATTCCAATTACTGTTGTAATAGCAACCCACTACTATAAATCCCTACATCATTTGGGCATGGTCTCTTTACCTTTCCTGTATGGTGGACATCCTTCCTGCATGTGGGCAGCAGTGTTACAGATGGCAGGTAGCAATACATCTCAGAACAGGACTTGCAGTCTCAGGACTGCTACATATTTGTATAAGGTTCCTGAACTACAGATAGAGTGTGAGTAGTGTTGCTATATGCATTGTATAGCACCAGTTTTATAGCATTTGTGTGTACATACTAGTTTAACATGGACTGCAGTCTGTCTGCATAGCTCTCAACTGTCAGCCTATATTTTGTCTGTCCACCACACAGGTTTTGTGTCAGATATATCACTGGCAGTGTATGTGTTGAGTGCTATCAGTAGGTAGCTACATCCATCTGTGTTTCTGACTTCATTTCCCTGTCTAAAGGTATGTTGCAGACTATCCTATGACAACAGCAACTTGCTCAGTGTATGGGAACACTATTTCAAATATGGGCTGGTGTACCAGCCTCTGTCCTCCATCGACATACCAGGCTTTGCAATATGACATGCAGTAAGGGGTTAATATGTGGTGGCCAGTGATTATGTCATGCTGCCATTCCTGCCATCATTCCAGTGCTGTTGTGGCTCCCACACATATTGTGGGGTAGGGTCCATATACATGTAACCTTCATCTGCACAATACGTGTGCCCCTCTGCAGTGTAGAGGTCAGTGTATGTAACAGTGTTATATGCCCCTGTAAGTCAATCTGGGGGGGAGTACCATAATAAACCCAGGGTGTTACAACATGTGAGGTATATCAGTAGTAAGCTGGCTTACTGTGTATGGCTGTATATTACCATACATTCCACCTTGTGACCATTGCTGGCTTACTGTTTCCTGCCATACAGCCTTTTCTGTTTGTCAGTTCAGTTGTGATGGTTTCAGTTATGCATTGTTATGTAACAGATACATCCCATTGTGTCAACTTAGGTGTTTTCCCCCTAGGGATTGGGTAGAGTGTGTAGTTAGAGGCTGCTGGGCTATACATCTGCATTACTTACTGTTGACTGATTGTTATCCTGTGGCCCAGTCAGTATTTACTGTTGTG
>NC_056728.1:1483580778-1483790778 GCF_019279795.1 Protopterus annectens | reverse complement strand
TCTATTTAGTTATCAATATATACACATACACAAATACATCTACATGTATAAATACATTTCCTGTACTATGGAATGATATTGTTGGATGCTATATTTGTGAAAACAGCAGGGTTTTGTTTGTCTGCCATGGCTTAGTGGTAGTTCACATTTGTTATGGTGTGCAGGCTCCTGTGTTTGAGCCTAGCAGATGCAGTCTATTTTTTTGCTGGGCAGAACAAGGGCTGTCGGATACAGAGTTGTTAAGGCACTTTTAAGCAATTGTAAGAGGGTTTGCATGGGTTTGCGTGATGGTAAGCAGTGCTAATTTCCAGTTACAGTTTCTTACACTCAGCTTCTAAATTGCTTATCCTGTGTAGGCATTGCTTACCCAGCGCAAACAGGCTTAAACCCACTCACTGCTGCTTAAAAGTGCTTACTTCCACTTACCCCCGCTCTAATTTTTTTTAAAGAAAAGAAAAAGGGGTTTATAGGAAAGTGGTGAAAAAGGGACACAAAGAGGGAAAGACAGAAGGGAAATAGCCAGGGATGTGCAGGAAGGGTGTAGGAAAGGTCTATAGTTGCCCGTTTCTTCTACAGCAACAGCTGTGCATATACACTGAATTTGGAGGTAGATTTGGACACTCAAACCCCTGGGAGGGGGTGAGGACAACAATAATTTGTTGTGATGCCAATTAGACCGGATTACATGTGTCCAGTGGACACGTGTGCGAAATGGACAGCTATATATGGGGCAACATTTTTTTGCGGGAACAGATTGCCCTTTTTGTTTTTTTTTTTCAGGTGAGAGTGGGATGCTGGGGAGGGGTTGTAGGTATATTTGGGGAGGTTGGTTGGGTAAGTTAACAGACAAGACAAACAAGATGCATGCAGGGGCAGTATATGACACATGTGGCGGGTAAATACCTTGTACAGGGAGGGGTGTTTGGAAGTTGCAAGCCCATGAGCCCCCAAATGGAAAAAGTGGGACTGAGGTACCCACCCATGGGCAGTCACCACTGCACCTTTTTGGCTCCCAAGGGAGGCTGTGCTGTGGAGCTAGGTAGGAGGGGCAGGCTCACCCTCTAATTGTGCCTCATGGCCCTCAAGCTCGCATAGCCAGTGTCAAAACTCCCTGCCGAGCTCCCTAAGCACTACAGCCCAGACCTGACGGTGAGTGACAGGTACCTCTCTGCCACACTCCCAGGGAGGGGCCTAGCCCCACCCCCTGCAGTGGTTCCACCCGAAGCTGGTGCAGGGCCAACAGAGGAGGGGGTCCCATGCTGGGCCCTAGACATGCTGGTGCCCGGTGCCATGGCCAGCTGAGGACAGGTGGGTCCACTGGGACCGGCCTTCCCATACAAGCTATGGTGTTGCAGTTTTAAGAATGATATGGGTTAGTAATCATCAACAGCATTCAGGTTTATTTATAACAGCATGCATAGGTATTCCCATTAATCAAAGACACCAAATTTGCAACAGTTGAAGAGCAAGCAGAACACATGCATATATGGGACAACAGTGGCCATTACAGAAACATGTTGGTTTCATTGATGGCAACAGGCCACCAGTATGGAGGTATTTTAACATGGCACATGCATAGAACCAAATGTGAATATTTGTAAACCAATAGGACATATGTCCAAGAAAAAGTATGGAGTGTACACGTACCCATTGAGGTGTGTAATTGGGTTATTGTTGCACATATGATGGGGGTGAGAGTGAGAGGTCAGTTAACAAATAATATATCCCTGTAGTTTTCACAACTTTCTTAGTCACTGCAGTGATCTGTCCCTTACATGTATAATTACACTACCAAAGGCCATACTTTGTACAATGGTATGTTTGTAGATTAGTACATGCATGGACTGTGTCTAACATATAGTCTAAACCTCTTACCTGTTATAGCTGTTGAGAAAATCTTTGTTAACACTACCTGACAAATTCTACACATACTCCTAGATGCCATGCTTGTAGACAAATATATGAGTGAACTGTGTTGTAACTACAGTCTACACCTCTTACCTGTTATAGCTGTTGAGAAAATCATTAACACTATCTAACAAATTCTACACATACTCCCAGATGCCATGCTTGTAGACAAGTATATAAGTGAACTGTGTTGTAACTACAGTCTACACCTCTTACCTGTTATAGCTGTTGAGAAAATCATTAACACTATCTAACAAATTCTACACATACTCCCAGATGCCATGCTTGTAGACAAGTATATAAGTGAACTGTGTTGTAACTGCAGTCTGCATCTCTTACCTGTTATAGCTGTTGGAGAAATCATTGTTAACACTATGTGACAAATTTTACACATACTCCCAGATGCCATGCTTGTAGACAAGTATATGAGTGAACTGTGTTGTACCTACAGTCTGCACCTCTTACCTGTTATAGCTGTGCGGTAAATCTTTGTTAACACTACCTGACAAATTCTACACATACTCCCAGATGCCATGTTGATGTTATACACATACCTAACAGTCCGTTATTGCACATACTCTGGTCAAGGCTTGACAGGATGCAGGTGTTAATGTGACATATGTTGGAATAGCTGTCATAAACTTTGGGTGAGATGCTACAATGACAAGTTTGCTTCCATATACATTCTCTTTTTATGTTCAGGTCTGACTATCCATTATATGCCAGTATAAGTTGCCTACATTTCTTGGATCATCACACTTATTTGTCAGGGGAACAGGTTACCGGCCACCAGATTTGGGCCCGTTATCTGGACATGCTGGACAGATCAGAACAGTTGAGTGGTATGACTATGCATACAGCTTACTACCTGAACATTCTGTCACAGTCTGTAGAGTTGATGGTTAAGATTATGCTTACAGCATACTATCTGACCATTCTAGCAAAGTCTGTACAGTTATTGGGTCTAATTATGCATATAGCTTTCTATCTGAACATTCTCACAAACTCTGTACAGTTGAGGTGTATTATTATGCATACATCTTACTACCACTCTTGGGATTCAAACCCCTGCTGTGCATGGTAAAAATCTTACATTTGACATCATAGTACAGTGCGCTAACATGGAATTGGTGTAAATCATTCAAATGGTTTCTAAGTCTCGCTCAGTTGTTTTATATGACTGACCACTTGGGTCTTCAAACATTGTTATACTGAACTCCTACACCTTTTAACTGCTTTCAACAGTGCGGGTAACACTGCTTAATACAACAGTACTATTTATAGAATGCAACACTACAACACCATATGAAAGCAGAATGTACACAAGCACTCCAGGGGTTATACTTTTAATCACTAGATATTACACCTTTTTTCCATGCAACCTATATGACAGTCTTCCTGCCATCTTGTCTGGTTTATTCAGTACATCCCATACACAATACATTTTTATACTGGTACAACACTTTCTAGTACTGTTATATTTATTTGTTAAGACAGTATGTGCAAGAATATTACTAACCTGCCTCGCGACGCAGCCTTTGCAGCCTAGCAGCATGGGCTTGCTGGTTCACAGCCCACTCATCTGCAGCTATCAGAGAAATACAGTGATATTTAGCCATTACCTGTCCATAGTATACACAAGCTAGGCAAGCATTATCTACATAGCAGAATGAGTACTTGGTGCTGGGGCATCAGCCATCTGCCTGGATTCTTCGATCCACTGGTCAAAGAGATCACCCCTCCACTGCTTCAGGTCAGCATGGTGAAGCCTGACCTGCTCATCAGTCTGGGGGATACCAGTGGCACTGGTGAGGTCACATGCGAGACTGTCCCAAGTCTGCACTTTATACTGAGAGCCCTGGTACTGGCCCTGCAGTAGTCTCTTCTCATGGTGTTTTACCAGGAGCCATACCATGAATCTGGACTCCTGGGTGCCCCAGCGCTGCACTCTAAATCGAGTGCCTTCCCCAACTCTAGTCATTCAGCCTACAGTAGTGAGCTGCAGCCAGTTATGAGAATTATTGGCAACTGTGGGGTTTAAATATGCCTGATTACCCGCACATTCCCATGATTGGATGGTTTTGAAAAGGCTAAGCTATGGCCACACCTTCTTACCTAAGGTTGGCATTGCTTAAATGGGGCATACCACTGGGCAGATTGAGTTAGCCGGCTTATTCCTTACTTACACCAAGTAAGCTGACCTGTGCAATGCTTAGCATTGCTTAATATCTAATTAGCATTATATTTAACTTTTGACATTGATTTATTATTTGTTACATGTTATATCTGTGTCTGGTATCTGTGATTCATGTGTACGTACACTGTATGGAGTCCTGGGGAATTCAACACTTTATTACAATAATGGCTCACATCTGGCCTTACTGCAGTACTCCAGTTCACATATTTATGTTATGTAGCAGGTTATACAACATCACACTGTACATAGATTCATTTCACATGTTCAGTTTGATTTTCATATGGTGAGGATTTGTTTGTTGAAACCTCAATTTTATGCACTTTTGTAATGGCTTAGTGGTTAACTACTGTGTCTGTAGTATACAGGGTCCTGGGTTCAAGCCTTGCAGAGGCTACTTATTTTGTTGCTGGGCAGATATGGGCCACTGGATACAGAGTGATTAAGGCACTTTAAAGCAGTTGTAAGCGGGTGTGCATGTGTTTGCGTGGAGCTACGTACTGCTAAATTCTAGTTACAGTTTCTTATACTCAGTAAGCTTCCAGATTGCTTAATTTGTGTAGGCAGTGCTTACCCCCATGCAAACGCACTCAAACACACTTACTAGTGCTTACTTATGCTTACTACTGCTTAGTTGTGCTTAAACCTGCTTACTAGTGCCTTATTCATTATGACACTGATACTTCACATGTGCATTTCCTGCAGTACTCTAGTTCATAAATATGTGTTATTTATTGGGTTTTGCAACAAAAATATTAGTTATAATGTGCTTTGCCATGTAAAATAGACTGTACTGTAGTGGGACTTGAACCGGGAATACCTGCTCGTTAGGCAAATGCTATGCCCACTACACTATTACTGTGCTACTTCATTTGCATATATCTTCCTTGTTATCCTCTTCAGCCTTTTAAGCTGCTTTAACCATAGCTAAGCGATGGGCACACCCACGCACCTACGGTTTGCTTTAATCAGATTTAAAAAAAAATAAAAAAGTTTCTTCATTTACTTTTACTGTACTGTTGCTGTTGTACACATGGAGAATTGTTGGTGGGGATCTGTGGACACCTATGAGCAATCTCACTCATTTCTTTCCATTTTCTGCTGTTCTACATTGCAGGGGCATGTTTAGAGCTCTGTTCTCAGACACGCCCCCTGCACTTATACATGCTCCGTTTAAGCCTAGGTGCTCAAGCAGCGTACCTTCATTAATATGCATGGTGGGCTGCCATCCTGCTCCTAAATGGGCGCTTCCATGCAGGACTAAGCTAGTCCTGCATGGAAGATTGGTGAATGCGGGGTCATGATTTTGAAAGATGGGCTTTTAATGAATACAAGTATGTTATCCATATTGTTAGGTATGTTATCTAATTATCTTGTTAGTCTGAATGCAGATTGTAACTGGAAAGCATTGACTGGATCAGATGTTTCTATTGATTGATTATGTCTCTTAGATATTATTTGTTGATGTATCTATTTTCTGTTTTTTTGATCCTCAGAAAGATAATGCCAAGGAACTAAGAATGTGCTTGATTTTCTTAAGTGAAATAAAGTAAGTGATTTATAACACCACAATTTTTGTTGTTTAAGATAACAAAAGAACTTTCTGCACTTGAGTTGGTTTGTGATACAAAAAAATCACAGCAAGACTTCAACCAACAGCAGAACAATGGACTGGCGAAACAATTGTGAGGCTTTAGAAGACAGTGACTGATCCTGCCTGCTAGACTTCTGGGTTCCCAGTGAATGTGACTTTTAATCAGAAAGCAGCTGGTTGACATGGCCTATTCCTAAATCCTCTCTGCCTCTTGGCAAATGGGGTAGCAGTGAGTCATCCCTTGCTATTTTTTTTTGATACATCCAACCATTTTAAGTTATCAATATGGATGGCTATCACACTTTTAATGTATGAAGTCTGAAAAAGCTTGGAGGATTATCCTTGCCTCCAGGATAATTATGCACAGATTAACTTCTGAATGCAATCATATACCTTGGGCAGTTTGCCCTTGGTAATGCTTCTCCTATTTTAGGGCAGAAACGTCTGTGCTGATGGACAACTAGAAAGTTGACGATCAAAAATGGGGTTGCCTGATGTCAGGTTTGGAGTATGTACCTATCACATGAGATGAGCTTTGCAAATTTTAGAGATCCTGTTGAAGAGTCATGTGATCTGATGCCTGAGACCAAGGAATTCTTGTACAAAACCTTACAAAGGGTACCATGAGAATAAACTCTGCTGAAAGCTTCTGAGCCTAGAGCAAAAAAAAATATGGCTTGCAATCCCTTGATGTGCAAAGCAGATGAGATTCTGATCTTGCCTGAATAGGACAAGACAACTCTAAGCCTGATCAGCTTTTCATGGCCTTTGTAAAAGGGTGACAGGAAAAGCCTGTTGGATATCTCGTTTTTTTTTTTTTTTTTTCTTACAACCACTATGGCAAGCCAGTTAATGACAGAGTGAGAACGCATTCCACCTGGGCTACTTCTACCACTACAGTCTTCCATTGATGGTAACCATACAAGCCATTTTGAAAACAGCTATGTGGCCATGTGATGCAACAACTGGAATATCCACACCTGTTCCTCACAAAAAGAATACAGGGTGTAAACACAAAGCCCTATGGAGATCACCTCAAAGTCCTGTTTATATATTCTGCTTTCTATGGAATAGGCTTACTATCTATGTGAAGCAGACCCCTTCCCACACACTATTCAAGCTTAACCTGGACCAGTGGATGGGAAAATGGATTTTCACCCATGATCTGAAACCCATGTCTTTGACGGAAAGAGGCAGCAATTAAATGATCCCTTAACTATGATATATCCCTTATAACAATCACAAGGCAAAATAACCCATAGCATACATTTGGGTTGCATGGTTAAGCTTATAAAGGCCCCAGTCATTGTTAACTTAGTATACCCCTATGAACCTATGCAACAGGCAGTGTAACATAGATGTAGAATGAATATTGATTATCAGAAAATAAATACCTAATAAAAAAAGCCAGTAAAGACCAAAGACCAAAAGAAAAAAAAAAATAAGAGTAATGAACCTCACTAGACTATATGAAGAGATAACTGACTGAGCTCTATGTGTATGTGTCCCAGGCAGTTATGTTCCAAGCCCTGAGTAGCTTCTATCCTCACCTAGAATGCTGTCACAGTATTAACATAAAAATTGATCAATTTCAATAATTGGCTTAGTTTTTGGTGTCATTCCAAGGGGATCCAGTTTCTGTCAGCCTGGGATGACATGGTCGACAAACCTCGCTGCTTTGCCAGAGATGGTTTGCACCTAGCACCATTAGGCTTTCGGCTACTGGCAAAGGCTCTTGCCTCCCCCATAGTGCCTATTTTAGGCAAGGTCTCAAAAACAAAATTGCCAATGTGAAAATTTCCAGTCATAAGAAAATAAGGATTATGCTGCTAAACTCTAGGAATTTTAAACCCAAAACTGTACACCCTGAAAGCACTCCTAATCCTGGAGAATGTAGATGTCTGTGCACTCACAGAAACCTGGTTCAAGGCCTCAGAGAGTACCCACCCTTGCAAGGCTACAATCCTTTCCACACTTTCAGACCAGAAAACAAATGTGAGAACCAAAGGAGGTGCTGTTTCTGTCTATACTAGAGATAAATTCACCTCCTGACTAGTTAGAACAACTCCATGGAGTTAGTCCAAGTTCACTTTACTGTGGGTAAGACCCCATTCAAGTCACAGCTAGTTATTGATCCCTCGCCATGGATCCTGATGTGCATGAGGCCTATTTGACCAAAGTGGAGTCAATCCAAATATTGCCAAACACTCTGGTCGTGGGAGATTTCAATTATTCCACCATCAACTGGGAAACCTACTCTAGCCCTAACTGAGTAGTGCAAAAGTTCCTTGACTTTGTTAACTCAAATGCCCTGGAACAAATTGTTCAAACCCCAACAAAATAAACAAACATACTAGATCTGTTCCTCATTAACATGAGAAACAGATGTACCACCGCAACTTTTGGACCCACATTAGTTAAATCAGACAACAAATCAGTCACCTTTGAACTGGCACTAATGCCAGAATTCAGAAAGGGTGAAGTCAGACTAAAAAACTTCATCAATGCAAACTATAAATATAAATGCATTCCAGGCCCCACCCCCAGTTGGAATTGGCAACTACACCAAAGCTTCCACTAAAGCCCTGTACAATCACTTGCATAAGGATATATTCTCAGCTGTTCCAGAGACAATCAAAGCCAGAGCCCAAGGAAAAAAAGACAAACAAACCACCCAGATGGACATCTAGCATCAACAAACTTTACAACAAATGCAAAAAGTTGCTGTCTAGGAAAACTAAGGCTCCAACAATGGGAAAGTACCCTCCTCAGCCTCAAAAGGCAAATAAGACAACATGTCAAATCCTCTAAGGATAACTTTGAGAAAAAGTAAAAAGTCTGTAGTTACAGCCAAGGATAACCATAAGACCTTTTACAGCTATGTATGAGGCCTAAAAGATAGGAACCAAGCATGTGCCGAACACACACTGATCCCACAGAGATAGCAAACCTGCTGGCACACAGATCTGGTGAAAATTTCATTCCCTTATCCTCTCCAAATTAATCACAAACCTTGTCCCCCACATTACATATCTGAAGAGCAGGTCATTAAAGCCTTGTCTAATGCAAAAAAACACAGCTTCTGTGGGACCAGATGGCATCCCAGGCTGTCTTCTAAGCAAAGCAAAACATAAACTAATATCACCATTAATTACTCTGTTCAGTGACAGCCTAACCGCAGGCTATGTTCCTGCAGAATGGAGAACAGTAACAGTTATTCCCCTACATAAAGGTGGCTTAGCAACACACCAGAGGAATTATAGATCCATAAGTCTGACCAGCTGATCTGTAAGGCCATGGAACATATCATCATGGACCTTATTAATAAGGATGTAGGCGACCTCCAAACCCTGGATCTGACCCAATGCGGCTTCATCAAGGGCAGATCATGCCTTTTAAACCTAGTATATTTCTTTTGAAATAGGACTAGAGCCATTGATGAGGTCAAATCTGTGCACACGCGATACATCTACTTGGTTAAGGTCTTTGACATAATCCCACTCTCAGGCATTAACAATAAACTTAGCAAACAGAATGTAAACCCCTTTGTTGTAAGATGGGTTGCCAACTAGCTCACAAACTGGTCACACTCTATCAAAGTGAGTGACTCCTCATCAACCAGCAGACCTGTTACTAGTGGGGGTGCTACAAGGGTCAGTGCTGGGCCCCCTACTGGTATATACTTCTCAGAAGATCAGGGCAAAACTAAGGGGCTGTGGCTGGCCAGGTTTACAGACAACTGCAAACTGGGTGCAATTATTGAATCCCCAAATTATATCAGTATACTTTCAAAGGGTCTTACACAGACCAATGACTAGTGTCTTAGTCACAGTCTCAACCTAAATTCAGAGAAATGCGTCATTATTCCCTTTGGTAAAAACAATGTCCCTTCATAGTATCAAATAACAACAATACCCTATGTACCTACAAAATGGTAAGATCTGGGATCACAAGTAGATTGTGATCTTAACTTTGACCACCATGTGCCCCTTTTGGCATATACCACAAAAGGCACCTACAGCAATTGGAGAGACCTCAGAGGCTTCTAACAAAGAAGATCAAGGGACTCCAGCACATGTTTTACACAGACCGACTAAAGTTCCTTTCACTATACTCAGTATTGTATAGACTTCTTAAGGGAGACCTATGGCTGGCTTACAGAGCAATCTGTGACCCAAATCTAATGAATATGATGAATTTGCTGCACATCTGTAAATCAAACAGGACTAGAGCTACCCATTCCAGTGACCTAAATATGTCCTGTGACTTGCACAGGACATGCTGGAGAGATAGATTTGACTGCCATGTCTTTGGAACAGGCTACCAGTTCATGTGAAGTACAGCACCTCTATGTCATTGTTCAAAAGGAACCTGGATGAGTGGATGGGGCACCATAAATCCATACTGGGAATAGCATTCACAACACTCCTGGAAATAGGCAGTCATTACTAAATACAATCTTGGATATTGACTAGAGTATGTATGGTATTACACTGGGATGAAATGGCTAAGCTTGAAATGACCTACAGGTTGATAGCCTAATAACCTCTTATGATCCTGTGATCCTATAAGATGAATACAATTCAAAGCCAAATCATTTCAACTTGTATTTTTTTTTGTTTTGCTTTGTTTTGTTTTATTTTAGTTTTGTCTGCAGGTTAATACTTTTGTGGACTGCTGTCATAACCTGTGCCAGCTTTTGTGTGTTGAGTTTAGCCAAATTTCTTTTGTAGTCTAATTTTAGAACCTTTCTGCATGTGCACATGAGCTCAGCTTAGAGAAAATATAGTCCATGATTAGTATTTTAAGTAAGGGAATGTACTACTTGGTGAAGACAAGGGTTATGAAATCAAGTTTCCCAATCACAGAGTTTAAATCATTTCATGTTTCAAGTTAGGTCTACACATATTCAATTTATTATTTTTCTACTAGTTCAGTTCATATTATTGTTCCAGTTCATTTAATGCAGCATGTTTAAATCATTGTTTCAAATTCATGTTAATACTATGTGCTTGCTACATTACTGAACATGTCCAGTGAACAGTTTTCTACAAGGTACTCACAAATGAGCTGGTAGTAGGTGTTCTTTATTATAGTTCTGACATGTCTCTCCTCATTTTCCAGGCCTGACAGTCTATACTATCTATACTCAGAGTTACTTTTAGCCACATTCATGGCCACTGTAAGATTGAGGCATTCTGGTGCAGCATCACTATTGCTGTCTAAAGTTTTCTACTTTAAACCTTGTTGCCCAACAATATCCCAGTAATGTTCATTGGCTGAGTTATTCAATGGAAAAATTGTACTAGTCTGCCTCTAACCTCTGCAGGTGGCTGATGTCAGCAAGCCACCACCCCATCCTTGGGAAACATTTTGCAGACGTTTTCCCTTATCTTCTGAGGGGAAATGTAAATGTGTTGTGCAGTCCCTGCATGATCCCCTCCTCTCCTCAACTGTCAGGAGAAGCCACATCCATCCTCCTTGCCAGTGCCTCAGACAGCTGAGCTGCTAATCAAACCAGGGTCTTCCTCATCATAGTCATGGCTTTATTATAGGTTGAGAGGGTCACAGGTGTTTACTAGGCTAATGACCATATGAGGGCCTTTTTAAGCCTAGCCATGGATCTAAAATCTCTGACAAGTTGTGGTATGATTGATAAGTGTAAGGAGAGGCTTGGGAGATGATACATTTACAAGCAGAAGCCTGGGATATGGACCATTTACAGGCCGCATGTGTCCATTAGAGACATAGGTGACAAGCCAGGTATGCATCTTCTGTCCCCCGTCCAATTGTCCAAGTTACATTTGAATTGGGTTAGGGAGGAACTCTACTTCGCATGATGGGGAGCCTGTCCCACAGAAAGCATAGTTTCTGTGATGCATATCTCTTCCTTCACCAGGTCCTATTTATATCACAGGCAAGGTATAAGTCTTTAGAATGGCTAATTCTGGTGCTGTTTGTTTTGTGGATATACTGGAAGTCCATCAGGGTGGGGTCTGACAATGCCCTGTAGACCAAGCATATATCTCTCCTCAACAACCTGTAAGAGACAGAATACAGGGATTGGGCCTTGAGGCTTTATAGGACATGCTGCTTACACCCTGTTTTTTTTTTTTTTTTTTTTTTAGTGAGGAACCTCTCTGGACATTCCAGTTGTTGTATATGCCCAGTTAGGTTAATAACAAAGGGGGCATAGTACTCAATGATAGGTCTGATGAATGCTGAATATAGTCAAACAATTATTTCCTTGGACCTAGATGTTATACCTTTGTTTGTTTGTTTATAAGTTGCACAACACAGAATGATTTCCTCACTGCTGCAGACATACAGACACATGATGGTCAAAGACTAGATTACTGTTTATGTGTATTCCCATGTCCTTAACTACTAGGTTAAATCTTAGGTTTGTACTGTCAATATGATAGTTACCAGGGGTGGATGACTTCCTGAGGAATACTATTATGCATTTTTGGCATTTAGTTTTAGTCTATGGGTCTGGCACCAGTTGTTTGTGTAAGTCCTCAATGGAGAACATTTGTGTCAGTGGGCAATTCAATGGCGGCTCCTAATTTTCAGTCATCACCAAGGAAATGGTATTGGAGTTAGCCTATGGTGATTTGAATGTGGAAAAGCTTGATTACATTATTCTGTTTGACAAGCCTTGAGGTATATTTATTTTTGATGTAAATTGAGACACCTCAACCTTTAGTCTCTGTATGTATAGTAGCTGGTCTAAATGTGTGGAAGGCATTATAATCTTGCACTGTCAGTGTACTCTCCATGGCTTTAAACCATATCTCAGTGACTGCACAGACAACTGCATTCTCTAGAGTGAAGAGTCCTAGGGAATACAGTTTATTTTTTGTTTAGTCTCCTAGAATTGAGCAGTAAGACCTTTGAATTTTCTTTATTTTGAAAAGGGACTATGGGAGAGGACAATGCTTTAGCTAATATTCAAAAGCCTAGAGGCAAAAGGTACAGACCATCTCTGACAAAGCGGCATGGTCTATTGACCATCTCCTTCCATGCTGACAAATATTGCACTCCAGAAACTAAGCCAATTCTTAAGTTATTCATCTTTTGTTCATATTGTGGCATCAACCTTGGAGAAGGTAAAATGCTGCATGATGCTAAGGTTATACCAGACTAGGAAATCTATATTCTAAGAGTTCCATAATGTCTCTCTTCATATACTTTAGGGAGGTATGTCTCAGGTCATTTACATTGACATGGACTATTCACACTGAGTTGAATGGAGGAGGGGCACTGACCACAATTCTGATCTGTGATATATAACAATAAGTATCCTGTTTTTTTTTTTGCTTATTTTTACTAGCTATTGCTTATTTTAACCATGTATAGCACTTTTATTGTCTGCTGCCTTCTATTTTTACTGCATTTTATTGATATAAAATAATCTGCACTATTGTACTGAAATTGCCTGCCTTACAGAGCCTGTTAAATCACTTTTGTTACTGTGACACTGTTTGTAAAGCTAGTTTCTCTGTGTGAAAGGTATTAACTGGAAATGTTCTCTATTTTTTAAGCATCTGTTTGTTTGTTCTAATTTCCTGCCAAGGAGTATATCATATAACTGATTTGTTTGCAGTTAAAACATTCTCTAGAGTCTCCATGCTCCTTTATCTGTTTAAAACTTTCATTTAGTGTTTCACTGCTGTTTGTTCTGCTGTGATAAACATTTGTGCAGTGTTTTTCTGCCTAAAATAGTGTAGCTAGTAGCTGTAGCATAGTCCCAGTTCAGATTTGCTGTCTCTAGGCCTGTTAGTTTGTTTGCAGTGGCTGTTTGTTCTGACCACATGTCCCAGGCCATCTTGAATTAGCAGAAGCCTTTCTTCACCTTATTGAGAGTATTGTGTTGATTGGTTGCTGGCTAGTAAAGGGTGTCTAATCTAGGGCTTGGAGTATGCACTCATTGGTCCTTCTGAGTTTTTTTTTAAAGTTGTTTCACATTGTACCTTCTGGTATTTAGGCCCTGTCTTTGAGGGGAATTCTGTTTATTCACACTGAGCTGAATGGAGGAGGGGCACTGAGCACAACTCTGATCTGTGATATATAAAATATGTATACTTTTTTTTTTGCTTAGTTTTACTAGTTATTGCTTATTCTAACCATTTATATCACTTTTGTATTGCCTGCTACTATTTTTTACTGTATTTTATTGCTATAAATTAATATGCACTATTGTACTGAAATTGTCTGCCTTACAGGGCCTGTTAAATTAGTTTTGTTCCTGTCACACTGTAAATTGTTGTTAGTTAGTTTCACTGTGTGAAATATATTAACTGGAAATTTTCTCCAGTTGTTAAACATCTGTTTGTTTGTTATGATTTCCTGCCAAGGAGTGTATCATATAACTGATATGTTTGCAGTCATGCTACTAAACACTAGGAGTCGAAACATGAAACTGCACTCATTGTAAGGATTCTTAACCCTGGATGATGTTGCTATTTGTGCAGTCACAGAAATCTGGTTCAAAGCTGTGTAGAGCACCCCAGACTTTCCTGGTTACACATCCTATCATACATTCAGATCCCAAAATGTGTGCAGAAAGCCAAAGGAGGTGGAGTTTCAAAATATATTAAAAAACACACCTTCAGGCTGGTCAAACAGTATGACACACAGGAAATACTCCAGGTGCAGTTAGCCATTGACAAGGACCCTATTCAAATTATAGCTAGCTACAGGCCCCCAAATTTGATTCAAGATGCCCACTCCACCTATCTGTACCTCTTCAAATCTATCAATATTCAACCCTTTACCCTGAACCTGGGTGACTTTAATTACCCAACCATAGACTGGAAAAAGTATTCATGCTGGAACACAAATGCCCAGAGATTCCTCAATTTTATCAATGCAAATGCCTTGGAACAGTTACTCAATACCCCCACAAGAGGTGATACAGTGGCAGCTGGTGACTTCAAATCAAAGGGGGACTGCAAGAAACAGCTTAATGGGTGGGGTCAACATGAAGGTGTGTGGCCAAACAGAAAAGGGTGGAGCCATTCTCAAAACCACAAAAACTGGGACTTTAATTAAATACGCTGCCCTGGGTGCTATACTATCATTATGAGAGTCCAATCAAGACAAAATGAAGTGGAGAAGGAAAAAAATATTTCAATGGATTGGCTACATGGCAGCTTATTTAATATCTAGATGGAAACAAAAAGCTTGTGAGGCATGAAAAAATAAATTACATTTAAATATATTACTGGAATGCCAGTCAAAATCAAGTATAAAAATACAAGCAGCACTCAACACAAACCACTTTTCTTTGCACTGCAGTTCTAATTATAATTTATATTCCGCTTAATAAAAGTATCAAGTAACATGCTGAAAGTAGCAATCTCTGTGATACCCCACTTGTAAAAATGTTTCTTATCCAAAAAGACTGACTGCCTGACAACAGCTATCTACTTGTTTCATGGGCAAAACATGATCAAAGAAAAAAAAAATGAACAGCAAACAAGAAACAAGCTCAAAATAAATTGTTGAATATATTACTGCACAGGTTATGGACCACACATGATAGACTGGCATTCTGTTTAGTTTATGAGTAAAGCCTGCAAAGATGACTGTAAGTCTCCAACAAATGCAATGAGCTTCTGAAAATACTGTAATTCTGTCCTTTATTACAAATATTCTCATATGCATTTCAATACCTAAGACTTATCCTTTATCTAGTTATGTAAATATTCTCTGCATTGTAACAACAAAAAGGCTTTCAATGGTGATATATCTTTAACAGCTACTTGCATCTTATAATCTCAGACAAGCTTACCTCATTGTCATTAAAGAATTGTTACTTAAAAACAGAACAACAGGCACTGCAACAACATGCATTTTCTAAATAGGAAGCATAATTCAATGGTATAATAATATGACAGAAATCCAGAACATTCTGCAAAATCAAGGACAGATGAAAGACCACTGTAGTACTTGTGTCTACCTTTGATGGGGGAATACTCTGCACACTTATACTGCATAACTGATCCTTGCCTTGCTTGGATACAGCCAGAGTCACTACATGGGGGAGTGGTATACAACAAGTATGTCACAATTTGAAATGTCTCTGGCTGATGGTGATGCCCCTGACACATTTGTCATGCCTCTCAACCTCATAGCAAGAAATCTGGAAAAAGCCATAAATAAAAGTGGGACAAAGACCCAAAAATAAGGACGATTTTTAAATATTGCTCTTATAATCTTAAAAAGATAATAGAATCATAGGTCTTGCATTAGTATGAATTTTCTGAAATGTATGAAATCTGAAACTGAAATGCCTGTCATAATTTTCTAATTCAATCTTTAATGATTTACCACTAATTTGGCACCAAAAATGTGATGCAAAAATAGAAAATAGCCACACAATACAGCTGGGAACCTGTCAAAGAAGGGATACATTTTTAATATTAGTACTGCTAACTTGAGCAGCTGACAAAATAAGAGAATCTACATGCATTTCTGAAATAAAACTAATCTGTAACGCTGATCATTACAATTATTTATCAATTGTAAACCCTCCACCTTTCTTCCAAAATTACCATTTTGCGGAGGGATTATTTGGGGGATAACAACATTTTGAGCCAAAATTGGGATCAGTTGAGAGGTCTGGATATACCTAATTTGGGTCTATATTATAACATCGAAGTATCAAAACTTCAAATGTTATAACAACACTGCTTACACCCTGTTTTTTTTTTTTTTTTTTTTTTAGTGAGGAACCTCTCTGGACATTCCAGTTGTTGTATATGCCCAGTTAGGTTAATAACAAAGGGGGCATAGTACTCAATGATAGGTCTGATGAATGCTGAATATAGTCAAACAATTATTTCCTTGGACCTAGATGTTATACCTTTGTTTGTTTGTTTATAAGTTGCACAACACAGAATGATTTCCTCACTGCTGCAGACATACAGACACATGATGGTCAAAGACTAGATTACTGTTTATGTGTATTCCCATGTCCTTAACTACTAGGTTAAATCTTAGGTTTGTACTGTCAATATGATAGTTACCAGGGGTGGATGACTTCCTGAGGAATACTATTATGCATTTTTGGCATTTAGTTTTAGTCTATGGGTCTGGCACCAGTTGTTTGTGTAAGTCCTCAATGGAGAACATTTGTGTCAGTGGGCAATTCAATGACGGATCCTAATTTTCAGTCATCACCAAGGAAATGGTATTGGAGTTAGCCTATGGTGATTTGAATGTGGAAAAGCTTGATTACATTATTCTGTTTGACAAGCCTTGAGGTATATTTATTTTTGATGTAAATTGAGACACCTCAACCTCTAGTCTCTATATGTATAGTAGCTGGTCTAAATGTGTGGAAGGCATTATAATCTTGCACTGTCAGTGTACTCTCCATGGCTTTAAACCATATCTCAGTGACTGCACAGACATCTGCATTCTCTAGAGTGAAGAGACCTAGGGAATACAGTTTATTTTTTGTTTAGTCTCCTAGAATTGAGCAGTAAGACCTTTGGATTTTCTTTATTTTGAAAAGGGACTATGGGAGAGGACAATGCTTTAGCTAATATTCAAAAGCCTAGAGGCAAAAGGTACAGACCATCTCTGACAAAGCGGCATGGTCTATTGACCATCTCCTTCCATGCTGACAAATATTGCACTCCAGAAACTAAGCCAATTCTTAAGTTATTCATCTTTTGTTCATATTGTGGCATCAACCTTGGAGAAGGTAAAATGCTGCATGATGCTAAGATTATACCAGACTAGGAAATCTATATTCTAAGAGTTCCATAATGTCTCTCTTCATATACTTTAGGGAGGTATGTCTCAGGTCATTTACATTGACATGGACTATTCACACTGAGTTGAATGGAGGAGGGGCACTGACCACAATTCTAATCTGTGATATATAACAATAAGTATCCTGTTTTTTTTTTGCTTATTTTTACTAGCTATTGCTTATTTTAACCATGTATAGCACTTTTATTGTCTGCTGCCTTCTATTTTTACTGTATTTTATTGATATAAAATAATCTGCACTATTGTACTGAAATTGCCTGCCTTACAGAGCTTGTTAAATCACTTTTGTTACTGTGACACTGTTTGTAAAGCTAGTTTCTCTGTGTGAAAGGTATTAACTGGAAATGTTCTCTATTTTTTAAGCATCTGTTTGTTTGTTCTAATTTCCTGCCAAGGAGTATATCATATAACTGATTTGTTTGCAGTTAAAACATTCTCTAGAGTCTCCATGCTCCTTTATCTGTTTAAAACTTTCATTTAGTGTTTCACTGCTGTTTGTTCTGCTGTGATAAACATTTGTGCAGTGTTTTTCTGCCTAAAATAGTGTAGCTAGTAGCTGTAGCATAGTCCCAGTTCAGATTTGCTGTCTCTAGGCCTGTTAGTTTGTTTGCAGTGGCTGTTTGTTCTGACCACATGTCCCAGGCCATCTTGAATTAGCAGAAGCCTTTCTTCACCTTATTGAGAGTATTGTGTTGATTGGTTGCTGGCTAGTAAAGGGTGTCTAATCTAGGGCTTGGAGTATGCACTCATTGGTCCTTCTGAGTTTTTTTTTAAAGTTGTTTCACATTGTACCTTCTGGTATTTAGGCCCTGTCTTTGAGGGGAATTCTGTTTATTCACACTGAGCTGAATGGAGGAGGGGCACTGAGCACAACTCTGATCTGTGATATATAAAATATGTATACTTTTTTTTTGCTTAGTTTTACTAGTTATTGCTTATTCTAACCATTTATATCACTTTTGTATTGCCTGCTACTATTTTTTACTGTATTTTATTGCTATAAATTAATATGCACTATTGTACTGAAATTGTCTGCCTTACAGGGCCTGTTAAATTAGTTTTGTTCCTGTCACACTGTAAATTGTTGTTAGTTAGTTTCACTGTGTGAAATATATTAACTGGAAATTTTCTCCAGTTGTTAAACATCTGTTTGTTTGTTATGATTTCCTGCCAAGGAGTGTATCATATAACTGATATGTTTGCAGTCATGCTACTAAACACTAGGAGTCGAAACATGAAACTGCACTCATTGTAAGGATTCTTAACCCTGGATGATGTTGCTATTTGTGCAGTCACAGAAATCTGGTTCAAAGCTGTGTAGAGCACCCCAGACTTTCCTGGTTACACATCCTATCATACATTCAGATCCCAAAATGTGTGCAGAAAGCCAAAGGAGGTGGAGTTTCAAAATATATTAAAAAAAACACACCTTCAGGCTGGTCAAACAGTATGACACACAGGAAATACTCCAGGTGCAGTTAGCCATTGACAAGGACCCTATTCAAATTATAGCTAGCTACAGGCCCCCAAATTTGATTCAAGATGCCCACTCCACCTATCTGTACCTCTTCAAATCTATCAATATTCAACCCTTTACCCTGAACCTGGGTGACTTTAATTACCCAACCATAGACTGGAAAAAGTATTCATGCTGGAACACAAATGCCCAGAGATTCCTCAATTTTATCAATGCAAATGCCTTGGAACAGTTACTCAATACCCCCCACAAGAGGTGATACAGTGGCAGCTGGTGACTTCAAATCAAAGGGGGACTGCAAGAAACAGCTTAATGGGTGGGGTCAACATGAAGGTGTGTGGCCAAACAGAAAAGGGTGGAGCCATTCTCAAAACCACAAAAACTGGGACTTTAATTAAATACGCTGCCCTGGGTGCTATACTATCATTATGAGAGTCCAATCAAGACAAAATGAAGTGGAGAAGGAAAAAAATATTTCAATGGATTGGCTACATGGCAGCTTATTTAATATCTAGATGGAAACAAAAAGCTTGTGAGGCATGAAAAAATAAATTACATTTAAATATATTACTGGAATGCCAGTCAAAATCAAGTATAAAAATACAAGCAGCACTCAACACAAACCACTTTTCTTTGCACTGCAGTTCTAATTATAATTTATATTCCGCTTAATAAAAGTATCAAGTAACATGCTGAAAGTAGCAATCTCTGTGATACCCCCACTTGTAAAAATGTTTCTTATCCAAAAAAGACTGACTGCCTGACAACAGCTATCTACTTGTTTCATGGGCAAAACATGATCAAAGAAAAAAAAAATGAACAGCAAACAAGAAACAAGCTCAAAATAAATTGTTGAATATATTACTGCACAGGTTATGGACCACACATGATAGACTGGCATTCTGTTTAGTTTATGAGTAAAGCCTGCAAAGATGACTGTAAGTCTCCAACAAATGCAATGAGCTTCTGAAAATACTGTAATTCTGTCCTTTATTACAAATATTCTCATATGCATTTCAATACCTAAGACTTATCCTTTATCTAGTTATGTAAATATTCTCTGCATTGTAACAACAAAAGGCTTTCAATGGTGATATATCTTTAACAGCTACTTGCATCTTATAATCTCAGACAAGCTTACCTCATTGTCATTAAAGAATTGTTACTTAAAAACAGAACAACAGGCACTGCAACAACATGCATTTTCTAAATAGGAAGCATAATTCAATGGTATAATAATATGACAGAAATCCAGAACATTCTGCAAAATCAAGGACAGATGAAAGACCACTGTAGTACTTGTGTCTACCTTTGATGGGGGAATACTCTGCACACTTATACTGCATAACTGATCCTTGCCTTGCTTGGATACAGCCAGAGTCACTACATGGGGGAGTGGTATACAACAAGTATGTCACAATTTGAAATGTCTCTGGCTGATGGTGATGCCCCTGACACATTTGTCATGCCTCTCAACCTCATAGCAAGAAATCTGGAAAAAAGCCATAAATAAAAGTGGGACAAAGACCCAAAAAATAAGGACGATTTTTAAATATTGCTCTTATAATCTTAAAAAGATAATAGAATCATAGGTCTTGCATTAGTATGAATTTTCTGAAATGTATGAAATCTGAAACTGAAATGCCTGTCATAATTTTCTAATTCAATCTTTAATGATTTACCACTAATTTGGCACCAAAAATGTGATGCAAAAATAGAAAATAGCCACACAATACAGCTGGGAACCTGTCAAAGAAAGGATACATTTTTAATATTAGTACTGCTAACTTGAGCAGCTGACAAAATAAGAGAATCTACATGCATTTCTGAAATAAAACTAATCTGTAACGCTGATCATTACAATTATTTATCAATTGTAAACCCTCCACCTTTCTTCCAAAATTACCATTTTGCGGAGGGATTATTTGGGGGATAACAACATTTTGAGCCAAAATTGGGATCAGTTGAGAGGTCTGGATATACCTAATTTGGGTCTATATTATAACATCGAAGTATCAAAACTTCAAATGTTATAACACCAAACCCAAAACCACGAAAGCTGAAAACCCCAAAGACTGAGAACAGCGATTTTTTTCCCTGGGAAAAAAATTGCTGTTCCAGTACAAAACATGAAACATACAATCACTACAAACTATTTAGAACAACCCCAACATGGGGGGCTGTGCCCCCCATAGACTCCCTACTGAAATATACCAACCCCAAGATCGCAACACAGTGGAGGAAATAGCGAAGCCGTGGAAACGGCCCACCATATTCTTTCCCTAGGAAAGAATTCGATGTTCCGAGGCTTTGATATTGTCAGTCTGAGGTTTTGGGTTCGATGTTGTAACATTTGAAGTTTTGACATTTCAGTGTTATAATATAGAATCCCTAATTCTATAAAGAAATATATTTGCACGTACCTCTCAACCCCTTAATGCAGGAAATCTGGACAAGGCCAAATATATTGGGGGAACAAACAGTACTAAAAATTGCTCTTGCATAAACTTAGACAGTTGATAGAATAACAGGTCTTGCTTTAGCAGGCATTTTTCTAAAGGGTATGAAGTCTGAAACTCAATGTCTATCATTATTTAGTGACTTCATTCCTAAATGATTTGCCAGAAAACCACAAATTTTATGAGGAACAAACCAAAAATAAAAAACAAAACTCTATTCATTCTGCAAAAATCTGGACAGTTGAGAGGTATAGTTCAGCCAGGAGAATTGTGCAGCAGAAATCCTACATTACGGACTTAGCTCCCTAGGTGTGGACAATAAGTACCCTCACCCAAAAAAATTAAGACCTAAGAGAAGTGATTGCTTCAATCTGGCTTCATTACTTTCAGTAGCATTCAGACTCAATCAGTAAAAATCGTCAGTAACAAAAAAAGTTTGTGCTTGCAGACAGTTGATTTAACTGGTTTCTAATCGAACACATACACCCAACCATTGGGAGGGGGAGTATCTGAACTGATCAGATAATTAATAAACACCTTCCTTCTTCTGGCTTTTTCCCAGTTAGGGTTGCCTCAGTGCACAAACTCACACCTAGGACAAATTTAGAGTGTCCAATCCACCTACAGCATGGCTTTGGGAGGAAACTGGAGCAAACCCACATGACCACAGGGAGGACATGCATACTCCACACAGAAGGCACCCCAGCCAAGAATCAAATCAGGGAACCTCTAGCTGGAGGTGGCAATGCTAACCACTTTAGCACTGCAGCCACCAAATAAACCCCTTCCTGATTGTATTCAATTATATTTCTTGTATATTACAGTACAGTTGACAGAGGGCATTTTAAATGAATTGTTTTGAACATTTTTCCAGTAAACAATTAAACAAAATGCATGAACCAATAATGACAAAGCTGCCTAATTCAGAAAATTTCCATCATGAAAGTCTACTCAAACTTTTACAATCCACCAGTATCAGTAAATATGCACAATCTCTGCAGAAGTAAAATTCATCTAAATAATTCCACATTAAAGAGATCTGTAGCTAATAAAGAGGTTGCTGCTAGCAAACAACTTTATATTTCATTATTTCATTTACAAATAAAGTGCCTGTTGCCCTTGAGGAATAAATTGCCTATGTTGCATTAAAAATGATAAGCTACTAATATTGCAATAGGGAATGGATGGCAAACTGATAATATGTTCTTACTTGCTAAGTATCTCTGCCAAAGAGGACATTCTCAGGACTGCAGCATCCACAGCCTGTAAACATACAACACAGTGCAGTATCAGCAATCCAGCTACATACTGTGGGAGTTGAATCCACAGCCTTCTGATCAAATGCCAGCATTCAACCTGCTATGCTATTACCAATACAAGCCAACTCAGCATAAGTACCACTAAACTTCTCTTCCCCTGAAGCTTTCAGCTCCTTGTAAAATCCACTCAACACTCAACTGTATCTCTTAACTTTGCAGCACAAGAAATCTTGAAAAAGACAAAATTTATTGGGGGGGGGGGTCCAAAATTCATGGACACATTTTAAACATCACTTGTATAATCTTGGAGGGTTGCTGGAATAAAATGTTGTGCTACCACCATGCATTTCACTGCCAAGTCTTGGACCGAAGACCTTATGCACTATAGTCAGATCACCATACCACTATGCCAAATCAGCTGTTGTTTTGA
This sequence comes from Protopterus annectens, assembly GCF_019279795.1. Lineage (NCBI taxonomy): Eukaryota > Metazoa > Chordata > Ceratodontiformes > Protopteridae > Protopterus > Protopterus annectens. The sequence goes on along the minus strand of NC_056728.1, from coordinate 1,483,767,667 downwards.
AAGACAGGAAGACTGAAACTTAAATGACAATCATTTAGTGAATTCAGTTGTCACCATAGGTCTCAACCTGTTAGCACAAAACACCTGGCAATTCAGTTCCCACCATAGCTCTCAACCTTTTAGCACAAAAAAGCTGGACAAAGCCAATAATGGGGAATACAGCCCCAAAAATAGGGAAAAATTTCAAATATTGATCTTATAAACTTAGAAAATTGCTAGAATAAAATGTTTTGTCTTATCATGTATTTTCTGAAGAATATGTGAAGTCTGAAATTCAAATGCCTGTCATTATTTAGTGAATTCAATCCTTCACTGATTATAAAAATCCAGAAAACCACAGATTTGATGAGGAACAGAACAGAACAAAAATATGAGGCAAAAATCTGGACAGTTGTCCCTAGCGGTAGTGGGTAAGGAATTCAGGGTCTTGCTACCTGTTCCCAAAGTACAGGGGTTGAGCCTGAGTAACTCTAGCCACCAGGTATATTTAACTGGGGAATTTCACGCACACACTTGTATATTCTCTTGCAGCAGCTTCCAGACTGGTTAAACAAATTTACAGAAACCTGGAACTAGCTGAGCACGCATGCACAGTTAATTCCGGGAGTTGCAAGCTAATTATTTTATTTTTAAAAAATCATTTTTCAATTCTACAGCTGGGGCGGCTGGAGTCCTGCAGTCCGATAGCATGAGTCACCCCTGGGTTATAATATCTTGGAACTGGTATTAACTAACATGAGTAACCACTTCAGCACCCCTACGGTATCATCCTTCCTGTTAAGATCCAACCATAAAGCAGTCACTTTCGAAGTCACCATCTCCCCTGACCCCCCCCATCTTGGGTAAAAGAAAAACTTCTCCAAAGCTGATTACAACCTCCTGAGGGATGGTATAAACAGCTTCACAGCCCCCTTTCCCACTGTAGGAACTGGCACCAATGTCCAAATCTACACTGAAGTACTATACGAGCATTTATATAGATGCATGGAATCAGAAATACCTAACAGGGCAAAATCATCCTCCACAAGGAAGAGTAAACTGGTCTGGTGGACATCTGCAATAAATAAACTATATAGCAAAAGGAAAAAAAAATTGCTGTCCAGGACCAAGAAGGAGCAGGTTCCCAATTGGAAGCAATCTCTCCTTATCCTGAACAAGCAAATAAGAGCACTAGTGAAATCCTCTAAAGCCAACTTCGATTCCAAATTGAGCACATCTACTAGAGACAATTATAAGGCCTTCTTCACATATGTCTGCAATCTCAAGGGAAGCACCCACATCTGTTCAGAACTTGTGGTCAAGGACACCACATACACAAATGCTATAGATATAGCCATGCTTTAGATATAGTCAGTCTACTAGCTGACAGATTCAGTGAAAATTTCTCCCCTCCACCCCCCCCATCAGTAAATCAGGACATACCCAGTACCTTCCCTCCTCCCCTTATGTCAAGGGAACAGGTCATCACTGCCCTCTCAAAGGCAAAAAAATACAGCCTCCATGGGAACCGATAACATCCCAGGCTGCATCCTACATCAACTCAGGCATGAACTTGCAGCACCATTAGGCACCCTATTCAACCAAAGCCTAAGTACCGGCTTTGTCCCAGCTGAGTGGAGGACAGCCACTGTCATCCCTTTACACAAAGGTGGAGCATACACTGATCCAGGAAATTATATACCCATCAGCCTAACTAGCCTGATCTGCAAGGCCATGGAACAGGTTACCATGGACCTCATTAATAGGGACATTGGCGACCTCCAAACACATGACCCCAAACAGTTTGGCTTTGTCATGGGGAAGTCATGTCTGTTAAATCTGGTCGACTTCTTTGAGACAGTCACCAAAGCCATGGATGAGGGGAAGATGGCGCACACCACCTACCTTGACCTGTCTGAAGCCTTCAACACTACTGCCCACTCAGCCATAGTAGATAAAGTCTCTCAACTAGGCATCAATCCATATGCTACCAGATGGGTAGCAAAGTGGCTCACTGATAGAACCCACCTAATCAAAATAGGGAAAGCCACCTCAAGCAGTAAGACCCATAACGAGCAGCGTATACCAGGGATCGGTCTTGGGGGCATCTGTTATTCAGGATATATTTCTCTGAAGTGCAGGCCAAAACCATGGGCTATGGCTGACCAAGTTTTCAGATGACTGCAAGCTGGGTGCAGTCATCAATTCGCCAAGTGATGTAGACATCCTCCAAGAGGGTCTCACCCAAACAAATGACTGGTGCCAGAAACATGGCCTCAAACTGAATGCCAAAAAATGCATCATCATCCCCTTTGGGGAGAGTGATGTCCCCACATATTATCACATAGGTTCATAGGTAGGTACTAGGCTTTCGGTCCTGGGGCCTATACAAGTCCAGCCAAAAAGGTACCCTGGCTTTTGCCACCCAAGAAAATTATTTTCCTATGCCACTGTTGAGGAGAGCCACAGAGGTGATCCCTTGGATGAATTTCCTATTTCCCATCCAGTCATCAAGATTTTTCTTGAAGAGTGCTAATGAGGAGCTTTGTTTGATATAGATAGGGAGTTTATTCCAGAGTATGGGAAGTGTCTGGGACAGGAATATATCCCTCCGGCATGTCCTGTTTATTGTGGTGACTAGGTTTAGGTCCCTAGAATGTGTAGCTGAGAGGGATTAGGATTTCTTTAAGTGGAGCATGTCCAACAGCTCTGGGTTTGACATAGCTTTTATGTTAGGCAGAGATCACCTCTGAGTAGGTGATATGCGATGGAGTAAAGCTGGAGTTTTTTGAGACGGTCTGTGTAGGGCATCTGTTTGAGGCCAGTAATCCTCTTTGTGAGGTATTTCTGCAGCCTTTCCAGTTGTTGTAGATGTCTTGTGAGGTACATACCAAAAGGGGCGTTGTACTCTATAATGGGCCTAATGAGTGATGAGTAGAGGGGAACAATGACCTCTTTAATAACAATGTCCTAAGTACAGAATCAGTAGTGAGAGATTTGGGCACCCAGGTTGATAGCAACATGACTTTTGACCACCATGTTGCTTCCATTGTACGGAAAACTCTCTACATGGCCCACCTCATAAGTAAGGGTATCTCATCCACGGACAAAGAGGTCATAAGATCCCTGTATTCTTCCCTTATAAGGCCAATTATTGAGTACAACACTCCCTTTGGTATGTACCTCGCAAAGCACATGCAGCAGCTGTTGAGACCACAGAGATTCTTCACCAGTAGAATGCAGGGCCTTAAACGCCTACCCTACAAAGATTGGCTAAAAGCCCTGTCCCTCTACTCAGTTTCAAACAAACTCTTCAGAGGTGACCTCTGTCTGGCATACAAAGCGATCTCAGACCCTGCCTTGATGCTCCACTTGAGCAACCCATACGCGTGACCTCAACCTGGTCTGTGATATCAATTGGACTCGTTGGTGGGACAGATTTGTGTCCCACAAACTCCCCCTTCTGTGGAATAGACTCCCTCTCCATGTCAAGCAGAGTACCTCATTATTCCTTTTTAAGAGCAACCTGGATAACTGGATGGGGAAACAGAAAATACACTCCTGGGATTCCACCTGTGTCCCTGCTAGACAGGGGCTGTGGGTGCTGACTTGTCTAAATATGGGCTAAACTCTTGGCTAGGCTTATATTGGCCTCAGGGCAATAGCCTAGTAACCTCCTATAATCCCATGATGCTATGACTGAGTTATACTGGTACTTCTGGTCCAATGACCTGAGTGCATGCATAATGTAGCAGATCCTAGCCACTGCTAGGCAACTGAAAGCAACTTCCTCCTTACTCTGGCTGGTAACAGGAACATCCATACATCTCAAAATGGAGTCTCCAATGGCTAGAATGTTGTATTCTGTGGATGTTTGTCTTATGGGCTTAGAAGTAGAAGCTCCATGAGATGTGGCTGTATATGCTGATGTGGGTGTTGTTTTGAAAGAGTGCATTGGAGATTGCTGAGGGTGCTTGTTATGTGTACTTCACTTAGGAGATCTTTTGGGTTGAGGAAGGTTAAATTTAAATGCCACAGCATATATGGGTCTATGTGTCCACTTTGAATTGTGTGTGACGGGTGCAGCATGTGTACTACTGACAGCCATATTGACATTAGGAGTCCTTTGAAGTGAGCACTTTGCCTCCAGTGACATTGTGCAAATACACCTCTCATCTCACATACCATATTAGTTTGTTTGAGAATTAACTAGCTGTCAGTAAACATGAAGGAATTTCTACATTACCTCAGGATACTTATATCCACTAAGTTGGTAACAGAGATAGTGAGAAAATTCATATCCATGTCAACATACCCTTTATTTGATTATACAGTTTGAGTGAGAATATAAAGTAATGTCAAGAATATCTAGTTTGCAACTCTAGGGGCAGTGCTTGTCACTGTAAACTAGTTGTCCTGTGTGCAACTAGGTATTTGTGAAATTTCAATGATGAATTTTATAGGAAAAATCTCAACTCAAAGTGTTTCTGTCTATACAGGACACTGCCAAACACTTGAGGGGAAACTAATACATAGACTCTGAAAATTTATGGATGAAGTATTTAGAGAGATATTCTGACGTTGGAAACAAATCAAGCAGTACTTACCATAAACAAAGAATTAGCTTGTCAAGAATGATGAAAAGAGGGGAGTCACATGAATGGCTACTGCCTGGCTACTACTAATGCAGGTCTCATCACAAGTACCAACACTTGCTTCCCAATCAGAGAGAGTCAGTAGTCAATGCACTCTGTTCCTTCTCTCACCGGGATCAAATTCTAAGCACAAGTTCCAAACTGGACGCTATGATGTTATTAGGCTTTCCAGTGATCAGCAGTCCCAGGAAATAATGCCCCTATGCTTCTTATCTCGCCAGCAGCAAACCAGAAATATTAATCTCAAGATGACTACTGAGACGCAGAATGTGGACTCACCAGTAATTGGTGGTCATGGAGTAGGTGTTGCAGGTTTTAGAGGTAAGATGGAAAATGGGCTAATACCTTAAGAGCTGCAGTGTGCAGTAAGCTGTCAGATATGAAAGATGGGTAAGTCAAGCTTTAACTATCTAAGTGGACAGCCACTATTTTTAAAAGAGAAAGATAGATTGGAAGAGGTGGGCACTTTATACTGTGGGTCTATGGAATACTGTCAGATTCCCAATGAGTGTAAATAGTTCAATGGGAGTGATTTCACAAAATGATAATTTTGTGGTTACCCACAGTAGCCAATGAATGAGGAGAGGGAAGAAATGTGTGGTCAAATTAACATAAGTGGCAGGTAACTAGAAAGACAGTTGAGTTTACAAACACAACATTAGGGCAGGAAGTGTGGAAAATCTTAATTTCTGTGTGACTGACAGGAGACAATGATGTTAATGTCAATCCTAGTTTAAATATGCAATTAAAAGCAGACTACAAGTAAAGCACAGTGTAAAGAAAATGAATCACAATATACAAAATAACAGAAGGCAATTAAGCAATACAAAATATAAGAAAGCAAAAGCAAACTATCCTTTTCCTCACAGAAAGTTGTGGCAAAGTCTGGGTGAGCTATTCCCTCAACATCATGCTACTAACTTACCTGTTTATTTATATAGTGATTTTTATTTACTGTTGCAATAGTTCATACCTCTCAACTATCCAGATGTTTTGCAGAATGTCCAGATTTTTGTTTCATAATTTTGTTCTGCTTCTCATACAATGTGTGGATTTCTGGCAAATTAGGGAGGATTGAAATCACTATATAATTATATATATTTCAGTTTCAGACTTCATATCATTCAGAAAATGCATATAAACATATCTTGTTATTGTAATAACTTTCTAGATTTATAAGAGGTACATTTAAAAAGCTGTACATATTTTTGGACCTTTACCCCCCCCCCAGCCATTATTTTAATTTTGTCCATATTTCTTGTGCTAAGAGATTGAGAGATATGCAATCATTGTTACACTTTTTTAGTTTTATCATAAAATACTTTTTGGTTTACTAAGGCAGGTTCAGATCTATTGTATAGCTAATGTCATTTTATGAATAGCTGGTTCTAATTTTATTTTTTGTTACGCATATCTACTTAAAAATGTTGTGTATTAAATTTAAGTGATCAAATATGTGACTGCTGTGTGCTGGAAAGTGGCTGTGACATTTTCCCCAAAAGGAATAGTTCTTGCACTCTGAAGACCACTTATTAAGTTAATCACTGCATTTTCTCTTGACCAATATATTACACTATATATGTCAGCTACTTATTCTCTCTAGCTTCTTGATTTCTGAATTCAGTAATTGAAAGAAAACCTTTCTGTTTTGTGCCTATTTGTTAATTGATATGTACTGGCCATAAACTGACTGATCTCTGTAATAATTGTCCCGAAGGTGGAAGGTGGGAAGCTGCTATGCTCATCTTTGCTACACTTGGCCTTGCTTTGTTCCCCTACCCTACTCTCAATTCCCACCCACTGCCTCTTACTCTACCATTATACTTCATAAACAAAAACATTTCTACAGTGACACACGTTCCCTTACCCACCAAAAATAACCTTGCTACGATCATAAAAGCACCTGTTTCAATTTTTCTATTTCCCAACTTCCATCTAACATTTATAATCATCCCCAAAAGTGTTCTCCCTCTCCTACTGCTTTGTCTTATATCCATTCATACTCAGACCCTTCTCCAACAATACCTATCAATTGTTCTACAATTCATCTTCAACATTCTCCAAATAAACCCTCACTACTTCCTATCTCATCCACATCCTCACACTCTATCCATTCAATCCCCTCTATTTCCTAAAATTCAGAAACATAAGAGAAGGTAGCAGGACAACCTAACTCTCTTCCTTTTCAGAAAGTACTTCTTCCAACCTATCTTCTACCAGATTTTAGACTTCAGTTCTGCTAAATATTCTGCAGCTTCTTACTTCCTTCTTAATTCCTACTTCCCCATTATCTGCCATCAATAAAATATAGATCCATTTACTTAATCATGTTGCTCCTGAGCATATCCTGTATTCTTCTCCTCCTACTGAGCCACCTCTCATCCTACCATGACTCAATAATAGTTCTCAACATCTTTCCAATTCTGTCCCAACCCCTCTCCATACTTCCACCCTAAACTCTCCACAAATAACACCAAACCTATTTATTGATGCCTCTCTTTTTTTCTCCAAATATAGAGTGATTAACTCCATTTCAACACAAATCAATTTAAAATGAAGTGAAAATTTCTCTCCAAAAACCAAGATTCAATAACATTCCAATATGCTAAATGTGTACTAGGAGGAGGCATTCACCCTAACCTTGGCCACAGGTATCAAGACAATTCTCTTTCATACTACCTAGAACCCACAATGGTTATCCCCAGCCCCAGTAATCTAACTTTTTCCACCATAAATAATAGCAGCATAAGAAATAAAATGACTGAACTACATATCTGTATTACTCAAGGCAAGCCCTATAATCTATTAACTGAAACTTGGTTGAAATCCAGCATAAGCAACTCAGAAACTACACTTTCCAGCTAAAGTATCATCAGTAGTTCCATATAAAGAGGGAAGATGGTAGTATTAAATTTTAATGATGATTGAAAGAGTAAAACTGCAGTTGGACAATCCAGTTAATGGAGATTTGTTCAGTATCTCCTTAATCCTTCATTGTGATCACAAAATAGTAATAGTAATAGTAACAGCAATAGTAATAGTAATAGTGATAGTGATAGTATTATTAGTAATAATAATAATAATAATAATAATAACAATATGTCTGCATAATACAAATAAATGCATTTTTTTCAATTAAAAATAATGGCTTACTGTTTGAGCCTGGAATGTCTAATGCCTTCATAAGACATAACGTCTACCTGTTTTTGGTGTAATTGTTAAATCTGAGAACTCAATTTGCTGTCCTACCCATTGCGGAAGTCGATCAGTGCCTTGTGTAGAAACATTCACTGTTAAGTCCCTACCTTGTTGTATTAGTGCTCGTACCAAGAACAGTTTATTGTATTGTTTATTTGTCATATATATTCTCTTCCTTCCATCTGGTAAACTGTTCTATCTCTCCCACCTATTTATGTCTTTATTTTCCTCCTGGCTCCCACCCTATTCTTTGCTCAAGCAATTCTCCTTATGCACAGCTTTGAAACCCGGTCTTCTGCAGCGAGCAAATCCTAAGTCAAACTCATAAAGACTTAAAACTACAAAGAGTTAGGAGACAAAGTATGCACATATCTCACATTGCTTTTTAGTGAATTTTAACAACTTGAGCCACTGTTCTGCAAATTGATCTATATTTCCTCTGTAGTGTTTGTAAGTTTTATCCCTAGGTGAGCACACTACCATGGGCACCTGACTACCTCTATCTGGCCTCTCCTTTCTTTCACATTAATCCCCTATAGCCGTACGTTAACTGATCTTACCTAACCTGCTAAACATTTTTATTGGACAGCTTATCCTGTTTTTCTGGGAACTGTAAATTAGTACCAGGTAGAATATACTGTCCTGCTGTTGGTCTATGATTACAAATTGTTTCTAGTGCTGTTCTCAGCCTTAGGTGTAGCCCCATTCCATTCGCCCTTGCTTCACTTGGGCTCACTTTGCTCCGCTACCCACCCCCATTCCCAACCACCCCATATAATTTCCTTTATAGCCAGACTTCACATCTTCCCACCTCTTCCATCCCTCACCCTTACTGTCATCTATAACTTACTCAATCAACTCCAACTTCCCTCAATATATTCCGAATTACCAAACCTGCTGCAAATCCCTAGCATCCCCTACCCTTCTACAGTGCCCTGTCTTACACTACAAGTCAATTTATTCATAAATACTTCTTTTAATCTGCCAAACTGAACCAAAAACATTCCATCCCTGCCTCTTAACTCACGTAATAACCTTACTTCACTCTGACTTCCCCTGCACACTATGGCTATCACAACTCTCTCTCTTTTAATCTTGCCTCCACTATTTTTCCTTCTCACTCTAACTTCTTACACCACTGAACTACCTTCTATTCAAAAAATTCCTACAAACCCAAATACTTATAGCTTCACTTCACCAAAGTACTCAGTTACTATCTCTTCATCTATCTTTCCTATGAACACCCCTTTCCCTAAAATTAACCCCCCGCACACACCTTACATCTTCTAAAACCAAGGCTAAATTTCTGTTCTACTATCCACTAAAAGTTACACTGTACCTCCTCCAAGCAACCCTGCTTCTATCATGGAACATACATCCTAACCCTGGACCCATCCCTACCTCTTCCCTCTATATAAAACCATCATCTCCAAACAAACAAATTTCCTTCTATTCTATAAATACTTGCAGTATCTTAAACAAAGTCTCTGAAATACATGCCTGGATAGCCAATCACACCCCTGTTGTGATCTACCTTACAGAGACTTGGCTAAAACCCCAAACCCCAGATAAAGACATCCTTTCCCCAGGCTATTATATACTCTGCTTAGATCGCCCAAGCAAAAAGGAGGTGGTGTAGCCTTACTCTGTGCCGACCACCTCACTCTTACAAACCCTATAAAACCAATGCCATCCTTCTCACTTGCTGAATTACTAACAGCAAATCTCAAAATGAATGACCATACCACTATCACAGATGCAGCCATTTACGTTCCTCCAGGGGATAACATTCTTCTGCTTGAAAATATACTTTCTTTTTTCTCACACAGTATTCCCAATAAAACTATCCTCCTCAGAGATGTCAAGATTAACTGGTTAACTCTCACTAATCCAAACTCCAAAAGCCATATTAATTTATATGGCTTCACACAGCTCATCACCCAACCAACTCACTCAGATAATGCTCACACCTCAGACAGTCTTATTGACTAGATACTTGTTTCTCAACCCTCAAAATACCATAACCCCCAAACCCTAACAAGCTCCCTGAGTGACCACTCACCAATAAAGGTGCTTAGGTTTTCTTCCCTTTTATCTAAACCATCCAGATTTATTACCCATCGCAAACTCTCTAACTTCCACTCAGAAACAATCAATACCCTCCTCTCTAAAGTTAACTGGAATTTTCTTAACACATTCCCACTTGATGAAGCAGTCCTACAGTTCAACTCAACATTTCTTAGTATCTTAGACTCTTTTGCTCCTACCCGAACAATACACATTAAATCCAATATATCCCCTTGGCTATCAAAAGCTACTCGTATCCTTATGAAAAGTAGAGATAAGTTATGGAAAAAATGGTCATAAACCAAGCTCCCTGCCGATTTGATAAAATATAAAGAACTCAGAAACCTGACAAAAAACACATACACAAAGAAAAAAATGACTGCTATTACAACCTACCCACTGCCCTAAGATCAAATTCTAAGAAATTCTGGAACTCCATTAACCAAATATTATATCCTGGTAATCCTAGTCCTCCTAATCCTTGCCCTGATAAAACACCGGAAGAAACTGCTACTATTTTTAATTCCTACTTTATCAACTCTATATCTAAGCTTCTTAATCCTAACATAAATTCCCCCACTACCTCTCACTTCACTAAACCTATTCCTAATACTAACCCCTCAAACACCTTATCCTTCAAATATGTACCTACTAGCTACATCAAAACTCTACTCTCTAACTTAAAACCTTACTCTGCATCTACTGACACCATCTCTCCCACCCTTCTCCAACTAGCAGCTGAATCTCTTGCTCTTCCAGTATCTATCTTAATAAATCGCTCTATCACAGAAGCTAAAGCCTCTGTCTCTACCATATGGAAACAATTCTACACTCTCCCTATACACAAAGTAGGTAACTCCTCTGATATCTCTAACTTTAGACCAATCACTATCCTCTTCTCTCTATCTAAAGTTCTTGAGAAGTGTATACATAAACAAGTTATGCAATATCTAACACAGGAAAATCTTCTAACACCCACTCAACATGTTTTCAGACACAAACATAGTACTACCTCTGTTCTTTTATCCTTTCTTAGCACAGTTTCTCAAGCCAGGGATGACCATAAACTTATTTCTTGCCTATTCTTGGACCCGTCAAAAGCTTTTGACACCGTTTCTCATCCTCTTCTATTGCACAACCTGCACAACCTTAATTTCTCCTCTGACACTGTTACATGGTTCTCCAGCTACATTTCTGACAGATCCCAATCAGTCAGATGGCAGTCATCACTCTCCCCTCCTCTCCCTGTCAAAATGAGTGTTCCCCAAGGATCTATCCTTGGACCATTACTTTTCAATATTTTTACTAATCAACTCTATACTTCCTGTCCTCAGTCATCACTAGTCCAATATGCTGATGACTCTACAGTTACCACGATTGCTAACTCTCCCACTGAGATCTACTCTATTACCCAAACTTCCTTTAACTCAATTGAAACATGGCTCTGTGACAACCAGCTCATCCTTAACCCCCCAAAAAACTTAGCTGTTACTCTTCCTCCCCAAAAAAATGACAATACCAAACCCTCCTTCACATTCTAACCCTAATAACACTCCTATTCAAGTAGAAACCTGCACCAAACTATTACGCATCACCATAGATGGCCAACTAAAGTTTGACATACATGCCAATAATTGTATCAAAAAAAACCCATCAGAAACTAGGGCTGCTCTACAGAAATAAAAAATTCCTTTCCTCCAAAGCTAAGGTTACTCTCTCCCATTCATACCCGCTACCCAGTCTAATGTATGGCTCTCAGATTCTCACAAATCTTAACTCATCCCTACTGACTAAACTAGAATCTACCTACAATAAAGTGGCAAGATTTGCTGCCCAACAAACCTACAAATCCAATCACTGTATCTCTCTAAAACTCCTAAACTGGTTAGAACTACCCCACCTACTTCTCCTCTCCCAGCTCCAGATCATTCACTGTATCCTATACCAACCTTCCTACTGCCCAACTCTATCTACTCTCATCTCCCACTATTCTCCCACCAGACCTCTACGAAGCTCTAACCAAAATTTGCTGCAAATCTACAAACCTGAATCTAAATTTGGATGTAACTTGTACAGTTATTACCCCACTATTGCTTGGAATAAACTCCCGCTACATATTAGGAACATCACTCACCCAAAACAATTCATGGTTGCTGCCAGAGAGTACCTTATAAATTACTGGTCCTGCCACTGCACACAGCCACCTTAATCATCCCACACATCCCATAATACAACTTACCCTCTAAACAATTCTCACTCTCTCTTCCTAGCTCTCTCTTTAATCTTCCCTGACTTCTCTTTTCCTTTAACTTCCAAACTCACGCTAACTAATACCTATTATAATTATTAACTACTAACTGTGTTGCCCTGACACAACAAACTTGCAATCTATCCTTGCTTATGTAACCTCTATTTCCTTCTCAACACTTTGGCTATCACTTCTTACTATCTTCAGTTTCTGATATATGCCAAATTATGTGTGCTGTAAACACTGTACATATTACTCTATGCCTTGTGAATCAGAGCTGCTTAATGCTTTTATATACATTTTTATAAATTGTTTTGCAACTGTTTTGTTTAACACTACGGCACTTTTCTCCCCGGGTCTCTGCAGAAAAAGGGCTTTTCTGCTCAGACAGACAAACCCAGTCAACAAATGTAAAATACATAAATAAATAATAAATAAAAAGTATATATAAAAATTATACTACTGGACTTAAATAAAAAAAATATAAATATCTTAATAACACCAGTTAGCACATGGGAGTTTATGGGGATGGATTCATTAATAGCTACATGAAGTGTAGCTATTGTGCTGGTGGTGTGGCATGCCACCAACGCAATAGGGTGCTATTTGGTATTCATTAAATGGGTCTGTAAGACATGTAGAGCCAAAAAAGGTAAATGGCAGAATATCCTAATGACAGCATAATGAGCAGGAGTACATGCTAATTAACCAATCCAATATGGTAGAGCTAGTCAGAAAGCTATAAAGCCGTAGTGTCCACTCAGTGTAGCCTTTTGCCCTGTACTCCAAATATCTTTGGAATACAGCATGATTACACTTAAAATTGTTAGGGGGTGCTGCTGCTGTTATTATGTTGTATGTCCAGCAGGCTTTAAATCAGGGTGCTGCTGCTGCTGTCAGACCTTGGATAAGAAGAAGAAGAAGCACATTTTGACCACATTATACTTATCATGGACTGCATTACACATAAATTGCTGAGAGGTGCAGGGTTGACAGGGAAACACTGGAAGAGCTATGCAACCTCTGCAGACCCCATCTCAGGTCCAAAGGAAATCCTGGAAAACCCATCCCAGTGAAAACAAAGATATGTATAGCATAAATTGTGCTAGATACTGGTACTTTCCAGAAACCCACATGGGATATATTAGGGGTGACATAGGCATGACCATCTAGACTATTACATCATTTGTTAAAATGCAGTTCTACTACTTGTAGGTGATTACATCTATTTCCCACATACCCCACAGGAGATAGGAATAACCAAGCAGGAATTCTATGCAGTTAACACTTTTTTGAAGTGTTGGGGCCATAGATTGCACACACATGGAAATAAAAGCCCCAACTGGTGAACTGGGAAGGAGGTACAACAAGACAAAAGGTTTCCACTCTATAGACTGTTGTGTTGCCTGCAATGGACAAGTGATCATCTACAATGTCTGTGCAAGTAACCTAGGCAATTTCCATGACTAACACAAATGGTACACCTGTGAGTTGAACACCAGGTTTGCTACAAGTGATATTCCTCAAGAGTGTCTAGTAGGGGATGCAGGTTATGCACTTAAGCCCTGTCTCATGACACCCATGAGAAACCCACACAACCCCACGAGTGAGGATACAATGAGGCATGTGCTGAAATTAGGAATATAATAGAACATGTGTTTGTATTGCTTAAATCAAAGTTCCTGTGTCTTGACTCATCTGGAGGCACACTGCAGTGTGACCCAAGCGCCTCTACAAAAATACTTATAGTCTGTACCATGTTGCACAACATAATTCTCAAGAAATTTCTTCAATGAGGACAGCAGGGGGCAGGGCCACAGTCTCAAGGACCACAGGTGGGACCAGCAGTAGCAGGTACAGATGAGGAGTCTCAGGGAGAACCACCAGCTGCAGCGAGTGCTTGCAGAAAGAGTTGTGCATAGTATGCTTTGGCTCTGGCTAAGAGGCAAAAGATAGCACACAGAATCATTGTGGAGATCAAAGCCTAGGATCCCATGCACTTACATATAGGAAAATTGATGACTTTCAAACTCCAAAACCTTTATATAACCATGTAATGGCTTTGCTCTGATAGCATAAGACAGGGACAACCCCAAGGGCAAAACTGTTACCTGTATCGATAACAACTAAGTGTGGAAAAGTAAAGATAAAGAAAAAAAAAAAAAGATAACAGATTACTCTCATATGGAGATATGTATATGCGGCTAAGAGGAGCATTTGTCTGTGGAGTACATTTATGTCAGTAATATCTCATAGGTCAGATATTTTGCAATATACAATTACACAGAATAACCAATATTGTGCCTCAAGAATTTCAATTGACCACCATCTATAAACATGGAACAGGTCAGTTATACCCTTATTTACAAAACTATATCAAGAAGCAAGACCAACGAACCTATTGCTTCCACTGCTTTGCTTACAATACTACCTAAAATACAATAAGGTTCAACGTCATATAAGGGATATTTCACAAAGGAGTAGGAACAAGAAATCAAAAATGTTTGTCTGCAACACATTATAAATGCAAGCTTGTGAGTAAGCAAGCATTAGCTATCCACTTTGTGCATCAGACATATACGCAACCCTAAGACACAAAAACATGTGCAAAAGATAGGGCACAGTCAACATCATTTGCACATGGTGGGGTGGTAGGAGGGCAAGGCTGGCACCAAAGACATGAGTATGTTTGAGCAAGAAACACAAGTATCTATCATAGTGTACATTGTTCAGGGCCAGTAACAACAGATATATAGCATTCTCAATAGCACTGTTTAGACAACTTGCATGTGTGTGACGTGGTATGGCCATATGATGTTTTTTTAATGTCTGTGTGTGTGTGTGTGTGTGTGTGTGTGTGTGTGTGTGTGTGTGTATGTTTTTGCATGAACATAATTTAGCATTACATCCTGACATCTGGAACAGGTGTGAGCCATACATGGTAGATGAGTAAGTTCAGCATTGTCACCCTTGACCGCAAGAACCACCTTTGCCAAGATTTGCACTGCTACTTCCACAACACTGTCTAGAAGTCAGGGTGCTACCGAATGAGAGCAATGTATGCTGGATGAGCTCTCCTTATGACTATGTTCAGGACCACAAGCCCATGGCCTACCACATCTGGGTGTGGACACTGCAATCACTGACAGAGCATTGGAAGTTATAGGAGATGGATTTTGCATGGCCACAGCTGCTAACACTAGAAGATGTAGTGGCTATCAAGCAATGTGGATGTTCACCCTACCTCAACAGATGTTCCATCACCGACATTGCTCAATCCACTGTGCTATTCCTCCTATGCAAGGAGTCACCCACACTTTTCAGGGAGCCATGCACATTAGAATGCATGATGTTTAGTACTCACACTATCTCTTCTGAGACCCTGGTTGAACATGCCTGTGCCTCCACTTCAGCCCTACATATACATCCAGTGGCACCTAATGACACACCAGGAAAAGGAGAAAGATGGACAGCAGGCCTCCTCTGCACACCTCTACCAACCCTCCTGTGTGGCACCACACTTCCTTTATCAACTATGTCACCCTCAACCTATCCTAAAATATGGGCAGGGGATGTGGGTAGTCACAACCTCAGTGTTAGACAGACCCTTTGCCCACACAGACTGTGCATCTTCATTGCCACCACCATCAGAATCTACAGATTTTCTGACATCAGGTGGTAGGAATTCCACTGTCAGGATCACCTATCGTAACAAGCAATAAACATAACAAACAGAGAAACAGAGAGAATAAAACTGATCACATATTTTACTCATAAGAAATATTTGTTAAATTCCAATAGATGCTAATGCAACATAAATTTTACTGAAATTTTGAACTGAATCTACCTTATACACAGTAATAACAATAACCTTTTAATAATATTTTATCATTTGTAAATACTCATATACAAAATTTTGGCAAATTCTCCATTTACCTTGAGTTTTATGATTGAGTTTTGCATTATTTAACTTCAAAAACCAGGAGAACTTGCAGTTATCAGTCCACTGCAAAATTACAGTAACATCTTCAAGTTCAGCCAGCTTCCTTTTCTGATTCAATGGCTCTACATATCACCAATAAATACACAGTCATTGGATTGGATCACTGGAAAATCACAGTAACATCTACAAGTTCAGACAGCTTCCTTTTCTGATTCAACGGCTCTAAATATTATCAATAAATACACAGTCATTGGACTGGACCACTGGACAATCACAGTAACATCTCCAAGTTTAACCACCTTCCTTTTCTGATTCAACAGCTCAACATTTTACCAGCAAATATACAATTATTGGTTCACTGCAAAATCACAGCAACATTTCCAGGCTTAGCCACTTTCCTTTTCTGATGAAATGGCTCTATATTTTATCAACAAATATACAGTACAATTTAGCTGTTATGTTATTATATTAGAAAACTGTCTGTTTTTAGCTGCTAACACACCACCAAGCATACTTTCAGCTCTGCAGCTTTAATTTTCCTCCTTTGCTGTCTAACTTTGTATTATCTGAATTTTACTTTATAATTTCTTGCAAAACTATAGTCCTGTACTAATGTGATTGTTTCTGCTATTCTTCACTACTTTGCTTCTTCTCTGTATCTTTCTTTCTGTCTGTTTCTTAGTTTTACTTTCCATTTCATATGCAAGTGCATCTGAAAAATACTTTCTGGCATTATGTGCCATCTTTCGCATCTGTTGCTTTCCCAACTTAATCATTCTTATCCCAGTGTGTGCCGGGGCTATTAATCACTGTTTTGGCATCATATACCATAGTATTGAAGGTATTTTTTGAATGCAGTGATTTTATCTATATGTATTGCTGTGTCATGGTATTTTGAGGGTAGTTAGATGCCACTTTAACTGTGAGCTTTGTATTAGTGTGTCTTTCTTGTCTGAAGATTTGTTAAATATTATGCATTTGTCTTGCTTCTTCTGGTAACTTAAACTTTAGTTTTGTGTTACATGCTGCTTATTAGTTGTTACCTGACATGTATATTGTCATGTTGCTATTTAACCATTTTGTTTAAATGCATTTACATTTCAGCAACATTTCTTTTGGTGTATCCAAGCTGTATTTATGTTTTTAAACTTGTTGCTACTGCATCTCCGTTGTACGTAGCATACAGGGGCAGTATATATTTACTAGTATATTGAATCTTCAGCTATCTGGTTGTGTCTTGCTTATTTATGGCATAGCTCTTTGTATTTTTTTTCATTTGTCCTGTTATTATCCTTTTTTTTACTGTAATTCTGTACAAACTGCACCGTGTGCTTCTAAATGTGTAATACTGTCTTGGTGTTGTATTTTGCTGGCAGCTCTGACAGATAATATCTATAGCATTTATTTTGCTGCATTTTTTTTTTTTTTGCTGCGTCTTTCACTGCATTGCCCTGTTTCTGTTTATTATAATATGCAATGCTTTTCATGTCCATAATATGTTTCTGTTAATTATAACTGAATATTACACTCCATATTTTTCATCGGTATTGCTGCTACCTATCTATTATCTTATATATCAACTTCTTATTGCAGCTTAACAACAAGAGTTTTTGTCAGTATTTCTTAGCTTTTACTATCTCTACTTTATAAAGTTCATATCCTATCTCATCCTATTATCTGTAGCTTCCTCATAGGTGTTTTCTAACATTTAAATTTTTCTTCTTCCTCCTTAGGTTATTGGTCCACTGCAAAATCACAGTAACATCTCCAAGTTTAGCCACCTTCCTTTTCCAATTCAACAGCTCTACATTTTACCAACAAATCATCATCATCATCAGCCCCCTTTTCCCATTTTTTTCTACATGGAGTCAGGGTATCATGTTAACTGTCACCAACTCTTTCAATTCAATGCCACACTCCTGCCTTCTTCAACACTCATGCCTGACTGTCACAGATCTTTCACGCAATCCGTCCACCTCTTTGTTGGATGTCCTTGTTTCCTCTTACCTTCTTCCTGTTTGTCCCAAATCTTCCTCAGCAGATTGTATTCTGCTTTTCTGCACATGTCCAAACCACTGTAATCTGTTTTTGTTGATCTTTTCTGCAATTGGAGCTAGTTTGACTTCTGCTCTTGTGTCCTCATTTCTTCATCTGTCCCACATTGTGCATTCTACCACCCTTCTCAGGCACTTCGTTTCCATCACTTCGACCTTCTTCAACTATTCTGCCTTTACTGCTCAGGTGTCTGTGCCATACAGTAGTACTGGTCACACCACAGTCTTGTAAACCTTACTTTTCAGCTTCTTTGCCATTCTTCTGTCATAGACAACACCTGAGACTCTATGCCAGTTGGCTGCAGCACCTCTGATTCAAGCTTTGACCTCTTCATTTAGACTTCCCTTCTCATCAACCACCCCTCCCAGATACTTGAAGCTGTTTACCTGTTCCACTATCTTTTCTTGTATCTCTATTCTCAGCTTCTTCTGCTTTCCCCAATTTGCTGCCATTACCAACATCTTATCTGTGCTTAGTTCCATCCCATGAGCCTTCAGTTTAGCATTCCATTCTCCTATCCTTTGCTGAAGTAGTAGCTCAGAGTCAGCCTGTAATGCAACATCATCTGTATACGGCAACTTTGTTGATCTGTCCCTTCTGACCTGTTTGCTAATGTAGTCCATCACCAGTATAAACAGCAGTGGACTCAGAGCTGAACCATGGTGTACACCCACTCCCACTGGGAACCCCTCTGTGAGGCTGAACACTGTTCGTGCTTGAGTCATTGGGTTCTTGTACATAGCCTGCACTAATTGTACCAATGTTTCAACAAATATACAGTACAATATGGATGTTATGTTGTTATGTTAGAAAACTGTCTTTGTTTTTAGCTGCTAACACACCACTGAGCAGAGTTTCAGCTCTACAGCTTTAGTTTTTCTCTTTTGCTGTCTGTCTTTCTTTTCTCTGGATTTTACTTTATAATTTCTTGCAAAACTATAGTCCTGTACTTACCTGATTGTTTCTGCTGTTCTTTGTTACTTCGGGTCTACCGGCTCCATTCACTCTTGCTCTGCTCAGGCTCACTCCACTTCCCTACTCTAGCCCCAATTCCCACCCACCTCTCTACCTCTACATGTATATCTTTAGCCTCCTCCCTCTAACCACACCTTCCATTTGCCCTCGCTCCTCTCAGGCTCACTCTAATTCCCTACCTTACCCCCAATTGTCACCCACCCCCTCCACCTCTACATTTATAACTTTTGTCTAACCACACCTCTTCCTTCCTATACTATTTAAAAACTTCAATTATTTACACCACCTTTAATATACCCTGTTTTCTCTTTTTCTTCCTCCCCTTTTCAGCCATCTTTATATACCCCCCTTAACCATCTAGTATTCAGTCTCTGTTCTTTTGCTTCTATCTACACAGACTTTATCACATATCTGTTGTACACCCACAACATCATGTTTTCATCATTACTTTATATCTACCTCCACTTCCCATTAACAATGTTACTTCGACTTCTAACTCTATATCTGTATATCCACTCTCTACTACTCCGTACATATGCACCCCTACACAATCTGCGCATAATTCACTTTTTTCACAAAGCTACTCTATTATATCACCAAACTCCTTAGTCAATAACCCTGTCCTTTTTAACAATCATCATATACTCCATACTAAAACATAAACCTACCTCTCTAAGTTTTATTTTTGCAAAATAAAATGTACCAGCTCCAGGGCAATAATTAACATCACCTACTCATTGGTGATATTCACCCCAACCCAGGTCCAGACTCACCCCCTGTTCTCCCTAGCCACAATTCTTACTTTCCATCCTTTACAATTCTTAACTCTAAATTTCTCAAAATATTTACTCTTAATTTTCAAAGTATCTGTAACAAAATTTCCAAATTCCATGCATGGCTATCACAGCACAGTCCTGACATCCTAGCTGCCACAGATACCTGGCTTAAACCTGCTATTCATGATGCAGAAATACTCCCTCCAGATTATAATGTCATTAGAGCAGACAGGAACCATAAACATCTGAAGGAATTGCCCTCTTTTATCATAACTCTTAACATTACTACTCATACTATACCCATTCCTCAATTTCACAAAGCAGAAATCCTTATCACATTCCTAAAAATAAATTACTCCAAATCGCTATGCTTTACAGTTATATATATTTCTCCAGGTCCAAACATAACTATCCTTGAGGACATACTACCCTGGACATCTAATACCATTTATAATGAAACTATCTTACAGGGAGATAACACTATCAGTTGGCAGAACCTTTCTTGTAATGTCCCAAGCTTAAGCATTAACTTTTGTAATTTCACTCCACTCATCACCACCCCGACTAGATTCTCCAGTAAAAACAAGCAGGGTTCCATACTTGACTTGATATTAGTTTCTGACCCCATCAAATTCTCCAATGCTGGAACCTTTCCTGATACTTTGAGTGATCACCTCCCTGCTTATGCTATAAGAACTGACTCCCACCTTCTAAAAGACCATCAGTACAAAACTAATCATAACATCTCTAACTTTAACCAACATTTCCTAATTGAAATTTTAAAAACCATCAACTGGCCCATACTTAAAATCCGTCCTTTAGATATTGCAGTCAATCACTTTAATTCAACATTCCTTGGCATCTTAAACAGTCTAGCACCACCACATATGAAAAGGATTAAGTATAACTATGCACCTTGGTTATCCAAAAACTACTAAAGACCTTATGAGATTTAGACATAAGCTCTGGAAACTATGGCATACTTCTAAATCCCCCACAGATTTAAATAACTGCAGACATCTCCGTAATCTGACTGAAAAAGCAGTAACAGATGACAAAAGAAACCATTATTACACATTACTATTCACTAATAAACATAACCTCCAGAAGTTCTGGTCATCTGTTTCATCAATTCTCAATCCTGGTAAAAAAAAAACATTCTCCCTAACTCCCTTCCTGACAAAACCAGAAGACAAATAGCTAACTTCTTTAACAACCATTTCATTCAATACATACAACATATTATCTCAAACAGTTCAGTGCTTCCAACTACCACATATGGCTCACCAGTAATCTCATTCCACCTGTAATAGCTCCTTGCCTTCTACCTCCCCACTTGACTCATGTTTACTCTCCCACTCTATTGCTTCCTCTACCTCATCAAGTGTTTTTCTACAACCCGTTCCTACTAATGCAGTTAAGAAGTTCCTTTTCAAACTGAAAACTGGGACTAACTCTCCTGACTACCTACCTGTACGATATCTTAAAATGGCAGCTGATGCCATTGCGTATCCTATACCCATTCTTATCAATAAATCTATTGCAGTATCTTATGTCCCAAATCTCTGGAAAAAATCCTTCATTATACCATTACATAAAGGAGACAACTCCATCGAACTATCCAACTATTGGACCATTGCCTTTCTGTCACCTCTCTCTAAACTTCTTGAAAAATGCATCCATTTGCAACTATTCCACTAACTTCTTGCCAATCAGCTACTTACTCCTACACAACATGGTTTTAGACCTGGACACAGTACTAATACAGCCTTATTATCTTTCACTGACACAGTAATTAAAGCTCGTGACTCAGGTAAACTTGTTTCCTCTTTGCTCCTTGACCTATCTAAAGCTTTTGATAATATTCTCCATCATCTGCTTATACTAAAACTCACAAACCTTGGATTATCCCCTTCCACCATCAGCTGTTTTTTTTCCAGCTATCTGTCTAATGGACAGCAGGCAGTCATATGGCCAGGCTCTTTCTCTGATTTCCAAAACATCTCAACTGGAGTTCCTCAAGGAGCTAGTCTTGGCCTCCACTTATTCAACATATTTACTAATGACCTATATACTGCTTCCTAACAGCGTACACTAATATAGTATGCTGATGATTTCAGAGTCATCTGTTCACCTGATTCCATGCCACATCTTCAATAAATTACACAAACTGCATTCACTTCCATTGAGACCTGGCTTTCTAATAATACTCTACTTCTGAATCCCACTAAAACTAAACTTATGCTCTTCACCCCCAAAACATACTCTGTACATAAAAAAACAATTTGTTATTCTCTCTGTGAATATCACCATAGTAAAACATGTCTCTCACACAAAACTACTAGGTGTCATTATTGATAAGCACTTTAAGTTTGGCCTGCACATACATAATAACATTAAGAAAACCCACTAGAAACTGGGAACTCTCTTTTGTCACAAAAACTTCCTAGACACTCTCACTAAATGTACTCTAGCTACTACCTACATTCTTCCCTCTCTGTTATATGGAGCCCCACTTTTCAACAATCTAAAAACCTGCTTAAAATCAAAACTTGAATCTTGCTACAACAAAATTGCTAAGTTTGCCTCCAATCCAAAATACTCCTTGTGTCACTGCATAGCCCTCCACAAACTTAATTGGCTTGAACTTTCACTTTACCTTACCTTCATCCAGCTAATCACAGCACATAAAATCATAGGTTCATAGGTTCATAGGTGTGTACTAGGCTAATGACCCTGGAGCCTTTACAAGTCTATCCCATAGAAGTGACCTGGCATCATGCCACCTGATTTTAGTTCCCAGTGCCTCTATCAAGTAGAGCCATTTGAGTGATCCCCAGGGTGAACTTTCTATTTTCCATCCAGTCATCAAGATTTCTCTTGAAGATGACCAGAGAGGTGCTCTGCTTAACATGTATGGGAAGTCTATTCCAGAGCATGGGCAGTCTCTGGGTTATGAACCTGTCCCCTCCAGCATGTTCATACATAGACACATGGCCTGTCCAGTCTTAAATACTATCTTCTGCTCCAACAGTCCAAGCAAATCTCTTAGGTCAGAAAACAAACAGTTTATACAATAACACTGTCCAATGAAATCAGTCAGACAAAATCTATATTTCTGACCTATAGCTAAAGTCTGGAACACACTCCCCTTATCCGTAAGAGCCAATTACATTCACACATCCTTCAAGCTTGCACTTAAGGAACATCTATCTAAATCTTGGATATGCTCTTGCTCAACTCCAGGCTAATTTCTAGACATTTCAACACCCCTTCACCTTCTTTCTCTTCTGCTTTAAATTCTTCCTTCTTTTATCACCTTACTTTTTCCCCTTCTCTACTCTGCTCTTAGCTGTACTTAATTTGTCCACTTCAGTTTTATCTTTCTCTTATTCCACCTTTCTTCATCTATGTTCATTTTAGTACTTTTCCCTCCTTTCTTTTCTAAACTATAAGCTACTTATGTCTTTTCCTATTTTGACTATCTTAAATTCTTTATGCCATAACTAGCATATATACTATATGTTATGTATGATATTCTATAATTATCCTAAGTAGATAATCATTTATTATTTTAATGCTACTGTTTTACTGTATTTTACTTAGGTCCAGTTACTGAAAGCCCATGCCTATAACTACTAATTATTTTACTTTTTTCTACAGTACAATATAAATGCAATATCAATAAATAAATACATAAATACATAATAACCGAATGTGTGCTTATTATGTGCAGATGGGCTGGCATGTAAACTAGATGTCCTTGTATGTGAAGCAGTGAAAAGAAACACAGTTGATAAGCATCATAATGCAAATGAAACAATAAAAAGGGAGCAATCCCCTTTATATGAGAGACTAAGAGTGTTCTCATACAAAAATGTATTGAACAGTTGGATCCCCCCAAACACCCTCCTCTTTTATTACTGTATCATGTGACTCACTCTTACTGCTCTCTCTCTCTCTCTCTCTCTCTCTCTATATATATATATATGTATATATATATATATATATATATGTATATATATATATATATCAGACATCTAAGCTATATGCATATAAAGATATAACAATAACACCATATTTTGCATACATGGAAGTTCTGCTTGAGACACTCTAGATTTTTCATCCACATCAGCATCAATGTCAAGCATACTGTTTGAATCCTCTGCAGAGCTACCCAGATCTTCTGACAGTGGACAGGAACTCCTTTGTTTCAGTTAGTGGTGGTTCAGTAGCAGGACTGATGCATGTAGCCACCTATTCCTAGATAACTGCAGCCAATATGCTGTGGGCAGAGGTTATCACATCACTTGCCCAGTGTTGTATCTGGGAGTAACTTCTACCAAGTCCTCCACTAGCATTGATGTCATTGACCACTGCTTGCTGTATCCTCTCTTGGGCGGATAGGCCACCTTTCCCTAAGAGAAAATCTCCATGGTGAAGTAAGGCTGGTTCAGGACCTCATTTTCTGCATTGGTGTATGGTGGCTTATAAGATACAGATTTTTTCTTGGGTGTCATATTCCTTTATGAGAAGAAACAGAAAGCAGACAGATACTTAAATATATAATAAATTGACAGTATATTTGTAAATTTAGTTATGCATAAATGTATGCATCGAACATGCATACAACACTTTAAGGGTAATTCTCCCTATGACTACAGACAAAATGGAGACCCATCAACATTTTTTCTAAGTGAAATATCAGCAACAATCTGTAACAGTTCTGTAATATAGAGAACACAGGTTTGTGTCACCATGTAATACATTGCATTAACAATAACAATTCACAATGTAGCAGTGAAAAAGTAAGACAACTATTATAAGTGCCATCTCCGCTAATGTGGATGACAACAAAGTAGAAATCACAAACGTAACACACTTATTTTTGCTAATAAATGTAAAAAATGTAAGACCTTGCTAAATGTTATACCACATCATCTGCAATAACAGTGGGAATAATAAAATATAACCTACAAAATATAGGTCAGGTAGCATTCTGTAGCAAACTTTTTTCAATGCAGACATAACTGATATGCCACTTCTATGCCAAAAGTAAAGGGATAAAGAACAATCAGTAAAATTACTAAATAGCTTGGAGTGAACATTGCAATTCACCCTTTAATGTTACACTAAAAGCATTATGGAAGAAATAGCAGCATACCTTTACAATAAATGAGTGTAGAAAGTAGATTAGCAATATCAAGCTCTATGTATCCAAATGGTCTTTTTGCTATTATACAGATGTATTAGCTACAGGATTTCATTTGTACAGTGCAAACTCAGCCCCACAACACTGTGAGTATGCAAATATGATGTAAAATCATTAGCATTTTTGAATACCACAATCTGCTCTAAGTACAGGGAAAATAAACATGGTATGAGGAGTTACAGGATAACATGGACATGCCCTAGCACTGCAAGGACATGCATTATGAAATGTTCTAAGTTTCATAGGTTCTAAGGTGTATACTAGGCTTACCACCACTAGGGCCCATATAAGCATGGCCATGCAACCCAAATGTGACTCACACATTTGATTTATATAGCGGTCATTTACTGACTGACTCTGTTTATCAGAGATATAGGCACCAGTCCAGGAATGAATTTCTGATTACCCATACATTGGTCCAAGTTGCAGTTAAACAGGGATAGGGAGAAACACTGCTTCACATGAATGGGGACCCTGTTCTACAGAATGGAAATTATCTTAAAACCATATCTGCCTGCCTAGTATGTTTTATTTATATCACTAGAAAAATTTAGGTATTTTAATCTAGTAGTTCTGATGCTGTCTGTTTTATGGATGTTCAGAAGGTTCATCAAAACGGGGTCTGATGATGCCTTGCATGGTAGGCAAAGATTATCTCTCAGATGTCTGCATAACACTGAGTAAAGAGACAAGACTTTGAGGCAATAAGCTTAGGAGATTATCCTTACTCCCTATATTCATTTTGTAAGGATCCTTTGTGGACAATCCAGTTGTTGTACATATCTAGTCAGGTAGATACCAAATGGGCAGTATACTCTATGATGAGTCTGATGAGGACTGAGTACAGTGGTATGATGACCTCCCTGGAACTAGATGCCATGCCCTTGCATATAAGTTAAGCAACATAAAATTATTTTCTTACTACCTTAAACATATGTTAGTCAAAGATAAGTTTACTACATACATGAGTTCCCATACCTCTGACTAGTGAATCAACTTTTAGTGGTGTTAATTGATGTCAAACTTAGCTGGAATGTCAGATTTCTTAAAAGGTATTATAATTCATTTCTTGGTATGAAGTTTTAAGCCATGACTGTGGCACCAAGTATTTGCCTGTGTTAGACCTTCTTGAAGGGTGTTCTTGTCTTGGGGGATTCAATGACTGCTCCCAGTTTGCAATAAACTGTGAAGCTGGTTAGCTAGAGGACTTTGACATTGGGTTTGACATCTGAGAAGTAGATGACAAGGAGCAGATGGCCTAGCACAAAGCACTGTGGACTCCACTGATCACTGGCCTCTTTGTGGAGATGGCCTCTTTGATTTTTCCTCTGTGGATCCTATTAGTAAGCCAGCCAGCTATCCAGTATGTTATAAAGAGGTTTATACCTAGTTCTGTAAGTTTGTTGACAATGATTGAGTGGGGTATTATATCAAAAGTGTAGCCAGATCTAGGTAAACAGTATGCACCATTTTTTCTCAACCATTTGCAACCTTTTCAAAGAAGTCCACCAGATTCAGTAAGCATGACTTTCCTTTGACAAAGCCAAACTGGGATGGATCCATTGTCTGGAGGCCTCCGATGTCCTTGTTGATAATTTTCATGATCCTTTCCATGGCTTTGTTTCATAGGTTCATAGGTGTTTACTAGCCTAATGACCACAAGGGCCTTTTTAAGCCTAGCCACGCATTCAAAATCTCTGACTAGTTCTGATACCCTTGATAAGTGTAAGCATGGACCTGGGTAATGAACCATTACAGGTTACCTGTTTGCATCAGAGACATAGGTGCCAAATCAGGGATGAATTTCCATTTTCCTATCCAATTTTTTAAGTTGCACTTGAATTGGTTTAGAGAGTAACACTGCTTCACATGGAAGGGGAGCCTGTTCCATAGATGGGGTAGTGTCTGGGATACATACCTATCTATCCAGCAGGTCCTATTTATATCACAGGCAAGAATTAAGTCTTTAGAATGGGTAATTCTGGTACTTTTTGTTTTGTGGATTTGCAGGAGGTCCATCAGAGTGTGGTCTGACAATGCCCTGAATGCCAGGCATTGATCTCCCCTCAAAAGCCTGTAAGAGACAGAATACAAGGTTTAGGGCATTAAGGTGGTCTGCATAGGGCATATTACTTATCTCCTGTATTCTTTTAATGAGGAACCTCTGTGGACGTTCCAGTTGTTGGATATGCCTGGTTAGGTACATACCAAAGGGGACATTGTACTCAATGATGTCTGACGAATGCTGAATACAGTGTAACCATGACATCCTTGGATTTAAATGCCATACCTTTGTTTATAAGTTGAGCAACACAGAATGATTTCCTCACCACTGTGGACATGTGATGATCAAAGGCTAAATTACTATCTGCAGTGGATATAAAATGTGTACACACTCCTGTTAAAATGCCAGGTTTTTGTGATATAAAAAATGAGACCACAGTAAATCATTTTAAAACTTTTCCCACCTTTAATGTGACCTAAAACCAGTACAATTCAATTGAAAAAGAAACAAATCTGTTAGGGGAAAAATATAAAAAATAAAAAATGTACAATAAGCTGGTTACATAAGTGTGGACACCCTTAAACTAATACTTTGTAGAAGCAACTTTGATTTAATTACAGCATTCAGTCTTCTTTGGTACACACCTGCCATCAATTAAAAATACTCTGATTAACCTCAAATAAAGTTCAGCTGTCCTAGTAGGATTTTCCTGACATGTAACTCAGTTGCCTGCTACAGCAAAAGCCATGGTTGGTAGAGAACTTACAAAGCATCAAAGGGATCTTATTGTTGAAAGGTATCAGTCAGGAGAAGGGTACAAAAAAATTTCCACAACATTGGCTATACCATGGAACACAGGGAAGACAGTCATCAAAAAGTGGAGAAAATATGGGACAAGAGTGATGTTGCAAAGAACTGGACGTCCCTCCAAAATTGATGAAAAGACAAGATGAAAACTGGTCAGGGAAGCTGCCAAGAGACCTACGGCAACACTGAAGGAGCTGCAGGAATTTCTGTAAGTACTGGTTGTGTACTACATATGACAACAATCTCCCGTATTCTCCATATATCTGGGCTATCGGGTAGGGTTGCAATATGGAAGCCTTTTCTTACACAGAAAAACATCCAGGCCTGGCTAAAATTGCAAAACAGTACATCAAGTCTCCCAAAAGCATGTGGGATAATGTGCTATGGTCTGATGAGACCAAGGCTGAACATTTTGGCCACAATTCCAAAAGGTACATTTGGTGCAAAAACAACACTTCACATCACCAAAAGAACACCGTCCCCACAGTGAAGCATGGTGGTGGCAGTATCATGCTTTGGGATTGCTTTTCTTCAGCTGGAACTGGGGCTTTAGACAAGGTGGAGGGAATTATGAACAGTTCCAAATACAAGTCACTTTTGGCCCAAAGCCTTCAGGTGTCTGCTAGAAAGCTGAAGATGAAGAGGAATTTCACCTGTCAACACGACAATGACCCCAAGCATACATTCAGATCAAAAAAAGAAAGGCTTCACCAGAAGAAAATTAAAGTTTTGGAATGGCCCAGCCAAAGCCCAAACTTACATCCAATAGAGAATCTATGGGGTGACCTGAAGAGGACTGTGTACAAGATATACCCTTACAATCTGACAGATTTGGAGCACTTTTGCAAGGAAGAGGGGGCAAATATTGCCAAGTCAAGATGTGTCATGATGATAGACTCCTACCCATGAAGACTGAATGCTGTAATTCAATCAAAAGGTGTTTCAACAAAGTATTAGTTTAAGGGTGTGCACACTTGCAACCAGCTTATTGTATTTTTTTTTTATTTTTTATATTTTTGCCCCTAACAGATTTGTTTGTTTTTCAATTGAATTGTACATGTCATAGGTCACATTAAAGGTGGGAAAAGTCTTGAAATGATTTATTGTGGTCTCATTTTTATATCACCAAAACTTGGCATTTTAACAGGGGTATGTAAACTTTTTATTTCCACTGTATGTGTCTCCCTAGGTCCCTGACTACTGGGTCAACTCTAAGGGGTGTCTTGTCAATATAATAGTTACTAGGGATGGATGACTTCCCAAAGGATACTATTATGCATTTCTTGGCATTTACTTTTAGTCCATGACTCTGACACCAGTTGTTTGTCTGTGTCAGCCCCTCCTGGAGAACATCTGTGTCAGTCTGAGATTCAATGTCAGCTACTAATTTGCAATTATCTGCAAATTAGTCAGCCAGAGACCACTGACATTGGCCTTGACTTCTGAGAAGTAAATGTAAATATGAGTCAGACTTGTGGGTCTGTAGTTTACAGGATTGCGGAAGATCCTCCATTATGAAGGGGGATGACCATTACAGTTCTCCATTTACATTGAACAAAGCCTGTTTTAAGACTATAGTTAAATAATGGCCTCAAGGGTCCTGATAAGTCATATTTTAGACTGTTCAGGAGCATCCTGAGATGTTATCAGGGCACATAGAAGCCATGTTCTTTGCTTTAGTGAGTGTGACCTGCTAATATCTTGCAGGTGTTGATGATTAGTCTGCAGAAATGATCAGGGTTTCACAATCTCCCTTCTTTGATTTACATTTACAGAGGGTCTATCAGGCAGAAGAGAGTTACCAAAAGTCTGAAAGTACATTAACTGAGTTAGAAAAGCAACATTCCCAACATTCAAATCCTGGCTTTAATGGCCATAGTTACAGCTCCTTACGAAGAAATGTTATGTATGTTCAAGGGAGAACATTAAGCATTGATACAGGTAACATATGCAATAAAATGGGTCTATAGCATATGAGCAAATTGGAAAAACCACGAACGCTCACAATCTTGAAAGTACCGGACCTCGAACTTGCTATTGTGGGTGGCTACCCCCCCCCTCCACTAAATATATATTCCAACTCTGAGATCGCACTACAGTGAGGAAAGGGCAAATATTCCATTCTTCACTGTACCACGATCTCAGAAAAAGCACTTCAAGGTCCAGTACTTTCGAGATTATGAGCGTTCGTGTTTTTTCCTATTCGCTCATATGATATAAATCCCAATAAAATCAGAGAATTTCTCTTAAGAAGGCATAGATAAGGGAATGAGGCACCATACAAAAGAAAGGAATACACTTGCAGTGTTTTCATTCCTTGTTTATTATTTTATGCATACATGGGTATCCTAACTATTGGCAATATCACATTCATCCAGAAATTTACTATCAAATGAGAAAGGACAACATTCATAACCTGTTTCTATTGCACTTTCAATGTGACTTGAGACTGTGTCACATTTTCAGTACATCTAAACACTTTTTTCATTGATAATATATGTTTTTGTCTACGACAATATGTGAAGTAGTCTTCAATGATTAATCTTAATACCCTGGTTTGATGGTTTAAATCCATACAGGCTGCTGTTGCAAGATAACAAAGATGATTAAACATCAGAAATATACATTGAAAGCACATGTTTCTAAAAAGTTGTTTTTATATTTATCATTTACATGCCATTTTGCATTGTGCTCCATTGACTGGCAGAGATCAGAAGCGGTGAATGACAGTTCACTGCCCAAGGTAAAAAACTGATAAATCTGGACAGTACTGAGCAAAAAAATTTCAGCTGTCAGATAAATATCACTGTGGTATAATGTGCAAATGTATTCAACTCAGAGAAATAGCACATGTCATACAGGATTTGATACCACTTCCCAGATTATTTTACTGAGTGAGGTCATAATAAATCCTGACACTCATATTGGTGTATGAATGTGTTGATGTGGGAAACTCAAGTAAGGTCAGTATTGCCTAATAGTGACAGACAGATAAGTCATATGAAATGATGATCTATATTAATTTGTGTCTGCTGTGTGAAATATTAAAGCATTTCTGCTGCTCCTTGTGCCCTTCTGTATTCCCATACCATTAGCTAAAGTCCTAATATTATGAGATACACATGATAGTACTGATATGGTAAGGATGTGTGAGATGCCTGAATGGATCAGTCTAATGCAGTAGTATCTCTGTTCATTGCTAGATATACACTGTGATTCATTTTATGTTTCTTCATATTGTTATCCAAATTTTTTTTGTGAATGGTTCTCATAACTGGGAAAACTGCACAAGTATCAATACACTTGCCCAATGTTTCCTGAAATTCATTAATTCCAATGCCCTGGACCAGCTCATTCTTACCCCCACTAGAGGTAGTAACATCCTTGACCTGGTCATTACTAACATGGGCGACCATTGCTCTACACCAATAGTCAACTCCTCTCTGGTTAAATCCAACTACAAACTAATCACCTTGGAAATCCACATCCCTCCCACCCCCCCACCCCCCACAAAGTTAACCACCATGAAAAACTTCTCCAAAGCTAACTTTGTTTTCCTAAAAACAGAGGTGGCTAACTTCACGGCACCCATGCAAATGGAGAATAGTTGCATGACCACCAAATCATACACCAATGCACTATACGAACACGTACACAAATGCAGGGATCTCACCATACCAAATAAAGCCAAGAAGGTCTCCTCCAAAAAAAAGGAAGCCAATCTGGTGATTCCCCACCATAAACAAACTCTACAACAGAAGGAAACTGATGCTGAATAAGCTGAAGTCCCAAGACTGGAAAAACTCCCTTATCAGCCTCAACAAAAAGTCGAGATCCCTCATCAAATCCTCTAAAGCTAGCTATGAAAACAGAATTGCAGCAGATAGTAAAGACAACCACAAGGCCTTCAATAGTTTTTTAAAGAATCTCCACAGCAATACTCAGATTTGCTCTGAGCTACTGCACAATGGTACCTTCTATACCAAGCCAACAGATATTGCCAAAATACTGAACGACAGATTCAGTGCCAACTTTACCCCACTACCCCCCCAAAGGATCAATCACAATACCAGTAGATTGTCAGGCACCTGGTATTACTGCTGCACATGTTAAAACAGCACTGTCCAAGGCCACGAATACAGCTTCTATTGGGACCTGACAATATCCCTGGCTGTGTGCTACATGAACTACAGCATGAACTGGCACCTCATCTGTATGCCCTGTTTAATCACAGCCTCACTTTTGGCTTTGTCCCTACCAAATGGCACACTGCTACAGTCATCCCTCTCCACAAAGGAGGAGCAACTACAGACCCTGGGAACTATCATGCCATTAGCCTGATGAGTCTGATATGCAAAGCAATGGAACGCATCATCATGGACCTAACAAACAAGGATATAGGGAATCTCCAAACTCTTGATCTCACACAGTTTGTTTTTGTGAAGGGTAGATCATACCTGTTCAACTTGGTTAACTTCTTTGAGTCAGTTACCAGAGCTGTGGATGAAAGCAAGGTGGTTCATACAGCCTAGCTTGATCTGGCTAAGGCCTTTGATACCATTCCCCACTCAGGAATCATAGAAAATCTCACTAAGCTGGGCATCAACCCCTATATTACTAAGTGGGTTCCAAACTGGCTCACAGATGGAACCCACAGTATGAAAGTAGGTGAGTCCAAGTCAGACTGCCGACCAGTCACGAGTGGAGTCTCACAGGGATCGGTTCTGGTTTCTCTGCTGTTTGGTATCTATTTCTTTGAAGTCCAGGTCATCATGAAGGGAGTCTGGCTGACAAACTTCATAGACAATTCCAAGTGGGGAGCTATTATTAACTCCCCAACTGATGTTGACTTCCTACAGAAAGGCCTCACTGTGACCAATGACTGTTGTCTGAACCATGGTCTTAAGCTCAATTTACAGAGGGTAGTCTGAATACATTTTTAATTGCATTTTGTAGTTTACAAATCAAATATTCTCAGTATTGCTAAAAGCATATGAGCTGTTGTGTGTCCATTTTCACGTTATTTGTCATTAACTACAGTTTTGATAATGTGCTCCACAAAATACATTTCTGATGCTGCAATGAGATGTGAGAAAGACAAATGTTTCACTTGAATATACTTCTTGTTCTGGTCATTGCTACCTATACCAATTGATTGTTTTTAATTTACTGTCATATTTCTTTCTCGATCCTATATTTTTTTCTTATGTCTTTTCTATTTGCTGTATACTCAGAAACATGCATACATGAATGACTGTCCAAGGAAAAACTGAAAAATGTAGTTAGGCTACCTTATGAAGTGGAAATAGCCTGCCTTCAGTGTGCAGCCCTCAGCATTATGGATAGCAATTGGAGAGAATGTACCCGACATATGTCCAAATCTGTGGCACAAGGTGTAAGTGAAGTGAATTAGGTGAAATAAGGCACATGATACATTGTTTGAATCCTGTTTAGCAATCACACTGCAAGTTTTCACAATATCTATTTTTTTTTTTTCATTTTACATTTGTCCTACACTTGAAAGCACACAAACATGGTTAACTATGTAGGGAAAAAAGAGAAAAAAATTAGTTTAGGATGCCTGATGTACCAGAAACATGCCTGGCAATAATATACTTTCCTCAGCCCTTTGGACAGTACTGAGTGGAGAAATTCCACCTCTCACATACCAATCTGTATGCCCAAAGGTATAAGTGCAGTCAGTTTATATAAAGAACACAGCTGATAAAGGGTTGGAATCCAGCAAATGGTGTAGGCATCCCACTTCTCACAACATTTTGATTAGGACTGCAAAACTAAAGAAAAAAATGGTAATGTTAATCATATTTATTTCAAGCAATGCATCAGTAATGCTTGCGTAAGTAAACTTTTCTATTTAGCATCTATCATCGATGCTTTATATATAACCTCAGGCTAATGTAGGTCCAATTTCTTAAACAAGACTGATGAAATTTAACTTAAATTTCCCTTGCATATGTACGATGAGCACAATACTTTTTTTATAATCACCATGACTCATGTCATATCCTAACTATATGTTTATAACAGTTATGTCTTGGGAAGTATGTATGCAACATATCCAAACTTGTATTACTCAACTGCTTCCATCTGTAATATATTTGCATACACAAATGCTGACTTTTACATAGGAATGCATTCCCAGGACAAATTAAAATCACACTCAGACAGGTTTCTCTGATGTGTATTTCCATTCATTCTGAAATTAGTATGTCTGTAATTACCATGCTTAAAAAGTATTTTTTTTTCTCCTGTGGCAATATTAATTAATAAGCTAAGCTTTAATTTTTGCATGCTTTACCCAATGACTTGAATTCTCAGCTGGTACAAAAATATCTTCATTGTGTAAGCCCCATCAATACAGTATGTCAGAGTTCATCCTCTGTCTTCTTCTAAACTGCAAGGATTAAAAGCCATGCCATTAAGCATTCCACTGTAAACATTTGAAACTGTGTCACTAGACTGAGCATGACACATTGTAAAGTTCAATGCCATGCTTAACACCTTTAATGCTATATGATGTAAATAATGCCAATGTGTCTGTCAAGAAATCCATTGCTTTCAATTATGCAAATGCAGTGGGCAAAGCTGTTCGTCTTTGGGTATAACCAATTACACATGAGATCTGTAATGAGTTCCAATTCAGGCATATTTTGTTAGCTTGCCTTTTGCAGACATGGCTGATGAGGGAAAGAATGGTGTTAAATTTAGAGCACAAAGGTGGGGTGCTGAGGAGTCCAGGATATTTGTGGCACTCTTCATGAAGCGCTGCAGCCTTAGGTTGAAGCATGGAATAGGTTGGCGATGGCTGTCTCAAGTGCAACTAGCATTCCTGGCACTGAGGAACAATGACATCATCAATATAGTGGCTTTAAGAGGAGCAAGCAGGACCTCCTAAACTGATGGGAGGCTGAGTGGTGTAAGTATACTGACCCATAACCTGTCTATGATTTGGCATTAATGATCTAGCTAGCCAATATGATTACTCATTATGTTTTCATATATATTTCTTTTCTTTTGGTACTGTACAGCTGCATATGAAATAGCTGCAAGCCACTAGATACACAAGGAGAGATTAACTTGCCACATACAGGCATGGGATAGGTACGAATCATGTCCAAAATCAAGTCAGAAAATTATTTTCAGTCCCTCAATCACCAGGATCTTGTGCAGGCATACCTCAATCTTAATATCATACCCGCACCCCTTCCCCAATAACTCTTGCTGCTTGCATTAGGCAATGAGAACTCCATCTTAACTGTATGTGGATTCAATACCCAGAAAAAGCAATTAGCCTTTAATGCAGGATATTATTTCTAAAAGATTAAGAGGAATAATATGTCAGGAATAATTCAAGTATGATAATTGCAATTATTATATTTGAATGCATATATCCTGCCTGTCACGGGGAAATAAAGGCTGATCTTTTTATATTCTAGCAATGAGATTTCTCTATTTTATGATACATTCTTACCTTAACATTATATATGAATGAGGCAAAGTGTACAACACTAAATTAACATAATTACTATGTATTGCCCCAAAATTGTATTGAATAAATAAATTATTGTTACATGCCATGGATCTAATTATCCTTTTTTTGGTTCCCTCCAAACCTACCTCTTCTTTTTAATTTGGGTTTTATAATTTATTAACGTTCATCTGTTTGTATACCCTGTTGAAAACATAGTGACCAAAAGCACAGAGAAGTAGACCAACTACTGCAGCTCGGCTAGCTATACCTCCACAGATGCAACACAGGCACCAATCACTTCAGGTTCACAACCTGACAGCATTGTCACCCCAACTCCTGCCCTACCTGCTTCACTTGTGTCAAGTAGTTCTGCCCTGGCTGCTGGTGCAATTGGTACCTTCTGTGAGCAATACCAGGGGAAGTTGTGATTTTGTCACCTGGTAAGAACTGACTGGGCTGGTGGAGGATATCATGCAGAGGGGCCTTGGTGCACATATAGGCAGGTTTGAATAGGATTGCAAAGACAATGCTATGTCTGGCACTGACCCAGAGATCTGCTGCAGGAGACAGGGATGACAGTTCTCAGGGTGATAATTGATTGTCCTTATTCTCAAGCTGGCCATGGGTGTATCTCTGAATTCCCCTATATATCTCCAATAATGGTGTCCCCCAGCCTCACCATCCCTATATTTCTTTTGTATCCTGTATGTCTATGTATGCTTCCTAACCTTTCTTACCTACCTGACCATCTCATTCCTAAGCACCTCCTATGACATTCATCTCTCTCTATCCCAAAAAAGACCCTTGTCCGACAAAAAAAATGT
The DNA here is from genome assembly GCF_019279795.1 of Protopterus annectens. Taxonomy (NCBI): domain Eukaryota; kingdom Metazoa; phylum Chordata; order Ceratodontiformes; family Protopteridae; genus Protopterus; species Protopterus annectens. Next base: position 1,483,731,431 of record NC_056728.1, on the reverse strand, counting down.
ATGCCCCTTACATAGCTTTACACTTTGCCTGTGTGTCATCTTGACACATTTTATCGGGTCCAACTGGGCATACAGCATTATTTTGTTGTAGACACCACCACTGGTGTGGTGGCTCTCCAACCTCATGAAATTGTGTGTACAACTGTACATTTACATATGGATAGCTATGGTACTCTCCTACAATCCTCCTGCAAATTTTTGTATTCTTTCCCTTGGGTCCTAGCCTCATTTTCACCACTGCCCTATCCACCCCTTTTTCACACATTTAATCTGGTGAAAAATGGATTCACACATAACACATATGACCAGAAATGGCCCATAGAAATGACTTTACTTTATGTCCTCAGTATTTGTGGAAGTTGTCATAGGGGAACAATGCTGAGTGACAGTAAACAATGTTTAACTTCTTATGGCAAAAGCTGATCATTTCAGTTTAATTCACAATAGTTTGGTTGATTTTGTGCAACTCTGCTTAAAACACTGCACTATGGGAATACAGAGTAAAGGCTGAAAAAAGGCAGCCTATGAAACAGTTCTTAGGCTGTTGGATGTAATGAAGTTGGAGTTCCTGTGTGCTGTGTTGAGATAATTGCCCTGTTTGTAGACTGATGCTTTTGCAGTGTCATTGGTTAAATTACAGCTGTAGGTCAATTTATTAATTCAAGAATTTTATATTCCTATCATGTATTTAACTACACATATCTGTATTTCTGTCCGTATACAACATTTCATTAGCATGCCATTTGAATAGTGCAACAAGGCATGATTAGCAAAAACATTGCAGTGTGAACTGGGTGACTTATTAGGCCAACCTATTCCCGCTTATGCCATCATGTCTGTTGCACTTTCCTACCCCTTATTTCTCCATATAGCAAGCACTTTATTGTACAGAGCATGGCAGATTAATGACGTTTTAGTAAGTGAAAGTAACACGCCATTCAGATGTCCCTGCCTGTCCCACAAAACATTGTTATTCCTCTCTGCATCTGTCTCTGTCTCCTCTTTGCTCACCCCTTCTGCTTCACTAAGTTGTCACTGTGCTTCAGTTGTGTTATTTAAATATTGTAATGCCATAATTCATTTGTGTTGTGATGAGCTCATGTTCCCATGTATGAACAGATTTTAATTACTTTCTAGGGTTCTAATCCAGCCATTAGCTAAGTATGACTGTCTGTTTTTGGTACACTATTTTATGAGTACCTTTTGGCTACATATTGTTATTAGACACCATTCTTCTTCTTCTGCCATAAGCCACTTTATCCCTGCCTCCATCTCACCCTGCTGATGTATTTCTACCTTCTGTATCATTATTCTTCCACCTCTTCATTTGTCCAATGTCCAGCACAGTGCAACAAATGCAACTAAGGCTAAATGAAGTACACAGCTTATGGCAATATCATGTGATTTTGTTGTCTTTGGCTGCATTACTTTGTTTCACTTTGCACTGCTGTGCTTAGCTCTGTCTGTTCAGTTTAATGTACTTTTCAACAAGCTGAACATTTGGGAAACAGATTACAGTGGTCAGTAGGGTAACAAAGATGAATACATGCATTCAGATTTTCTGAAATCTGCTGTCAAATGTTAACTGTTAGAAGTATGACTTCATATGTGGTATGCTTAGATAGTAGTAAGGTATAAATGTTTTTCTTGCAATGCTCTAAAGGTTCGAGTCCAGATGGATGGAAACATGTTTCAGAATGTTTTGTCTTTCCCCAGTGGCTGTAAATGTTTGCTTCATGTTTTCTTAACACACCATTATCCTGCTGTTATATTAATGTACCTGCTTCCTTTTGTGAAGCTATCTTGCTCAGATCTTTGGGGAAAAGTCAGGATAGAGCAATGTGGAGTATTGCAAATTCCCATTCTTAGGTCAGCGGTTCCAGATATGATTACACGCGCACTAATACTTTGGCATCTGCATCCCAATTCAGCTTGGCAGCACTGCACTCACATAGTGAAATAAAAAAATAAAAGAGACAAAAATGAAATAATTATCCTTTTAGGTTGCATAACACTCACGTCTGTATTAATTTTGTCAACAGTTTATCTTGATTCCAGGCTGATGTTGACTCAGTTATTTCAATTGGTTCATTTTTGTCTGCTCTACAATATTTACGCTTGCAACTGTGTTAAAGTTTGGTTTATCTATTCTCACATATTCCATCACTGTTACTCTGCAGTGCACTGTCCTATGGATTACTTGCCTGTTTGTCTTGTCAATGCACATTCTGCAAACATGAGACATTGTGAGTATGCAATCATCTCACCATGAAGTAGCAGAAAAGATTGATTGATAATCCACTGATTTAAGACTCTGAATTTCTTTGGCATTCCATACTGTGAAACATGTCAATGTCCCTCACAGTAACACAATGTACATATATGAAGGACAGTATCTAAATGTTAGTTGAGATGTATGTAATTACATGAGACAATCCTAGTGATGCTACATTGTTCTTTGCACACATGCATTAGTTGTACAACCTGGGATGCACAGCACCATCTGTTTACAAACAGTGGATTTTCAAGAATTACAAATGTGCTTTTTCATAGCTACAAAGTCTATCTTCCCTGTGACACCTGCAAATAAGGCTGTGCTCTGTAGATTGTGTGTAAACCGGCCGCAGTGGTGCAGTGGTTAGAGTTGTTGCCTCACAGCAAGAGGTTCTCCCATTTGATTCTCGGCTGAAGCGTCTTCTGTGTGGAGTTTGCATGTCCTCCCCACAATCAAATGATGTTTAAAGACATGCAGGTAGGTGCATGCATGAATGGGTATGCCTTCCTTGAAGGTTGTACATCAGGCTGGCAACTCAGCACCATAAATGTCCACTGCCAATCATTAGCGGACCAGAGTTCCGCTGTGGTGACCCCTAACTGGAAAAATCCGAAAGACATTACTTTCTGTAGATTGTGTGCAACCTAGATAGGTAGGATGCTCAATGCTCAGCATGGAAAATTGTGTGTTTTTGTGTGTATAACTCTTGGTGTTGTATCCCCTTCCCTTGAGAATAATGCATTTAAATTTTCACACAGCTCCTTTATCCAACTTTTACAGAAACATCCTTTCTGCAGCACACTGATGAGATCATCCAGACAAAATTGCACTCTCTCCTCTTAAAAGTCAGACATCTTCTGTGGTGCATGTAACAAATACTGTGATCCCTAAATTATGTAACTAGATAGGTAGGAGGTTTGATGCTCAACATGGAACACTTGTGCATGTTTGTGTGTAACACTTGGTGCTGTACCCAATTTAAATTTGAAGACAACTCCCTTATCCCCTTTTTTGCAGAAACATCTTCTCTGAAACACAGTGATGATGTCATCTGGTCAAAAGTGTTCTCTCTCTCTTTAAGAGTCAGACTTCTCCTGTGGTGCTTGTTACTAATACAGTGTTCTGCAGAATGGGCAGGTAGGTAAAAAGTTTTTTAATCAGCATGGGAAACGTGTGTGTGATAGTGTGTGTGTGTGTGTGTGTGTGTGTGTGTGTGTGTGTGTGTGTGTGTGTGTGTGTGTGTGCGCGCATGAGCATGTGTGTAGTGCTTATTACTCTATCCATTTCCCCTGAAGAAATATATTTAACTTTGCACACAGATCCCTTATCCCACTTCTTACAGAAGCATTCTCACTAAAACACACTGATAAGATCATCATGAGAAAATTCACTCTTTCCCACCAAGAGTCAAACTTCTCCTGTGGGGATTGTGACCAATATTGTGCTTTCTAGATTGTGTAACTAGACAGAAGATTCCACGCTCAGTATGAGAAACTAGTCTGTGTGTGTGTGTGTGTGTGTGTGTGTGTGTGTGTGTGTGTGTGTGTGTGTGTGTGTGTAAGACTTGTTGCTATATCATCTTCCGATAAAGAGAATATTTTTAACTTTGAACACAGATCTCTTAGCCCACTTTTTACAGAAACATCCTCTTTGGAAACATAATAATGAGGCCATCCCAACAAAAATGCACTCTTTCCCCTTAAGAGTCAGACTTCTCCATTGGCACTTGCAACTAATACTTTTCTAACTAGAGAGGAGTTTTGCTGCTTAAGATGTAAGGTGAGTGTGTCTGTGTTTTGCTGTATCCACTTCTTGTGAAGAGAATACATTTAACTTTGTACACGCATCCCTTATTCTACCTTTAACAGAAATATATTCTCTGAAACACACTGATGAGGGTTTCCTGACAAATTTAACTCTCTCTTAATATGAGTCAGACATCTCCTGTGGTGCTTGTGACTAATACTGTTCTCTCTATGTCATGTAAATAGTTAAGTAGTAGCTTTAAGGTTCAATATGAAGAACCTGTGTGTATGTGGGGTGGTGCTTAGAGTTAATTGAGCAAGTCATAGATTCATAGATTAGTCCTAAGCTAACTGCCCTTGTGAACCATTTTAAGCCTAGCCAATTATCCCTTGTGAGATTCAAACCCTGCATCTTGTGTTTGTAAGGCAAACACCTTAACCATTAGGCCACCCTCCCAACATTTAACACAGTTATGGTGAATCAACTTCTACTCTGTAGTCACATTTTAAATGGGTAGATGACTCCACCATCCCCTTATTCGACCTTTCACCACCACAGTTTCTTTGCAACACAAGGCTGTAGCCAGGCATACTCTTTGTACTCTACTGTGTAAAATTTTTTATACATTATTTAGAGAAACTATGTTTTTTTAGGCCATACTATGTCTATGAATGTCTAAATTAATACGTCCAATAAGAGTTTTAATGATTGAAAAATACCTATTTATTGGTTTTAAAGAGAAAGTAATAGAAACATTTGTTGCATGCTGGAATTTTATTTTTTTTAACTGACAGGTGTGTTGGGGGCAGCAATAACAGCACATGATTATGAAATTATGTTCTCTGGCTACACCTCTGGTACAACACACATGTGAAGTCATTCTTTCTAAAGTGAACTCTAGCACTTTAAATGTCAAGTGTTCTCTGTGGCACTTGCATTTCTTACACTGTTGTCTACAATGTGTAAATAAATAGGTATGAGGTTTGAATGCAGCAGTGCTTAACTTGTATAAATGTGTGTGTCACGGGAAATGAATTTTGGATTGGTTTACATACTTTTGCATTGGAAACTTTTACAACCCCAGATGACTGTAAAAAGTCTTTTTACTAGAAATATCTCTTTGGATATACACTGCTAATATCATCTCTTCATACATGCTGTATGCCTTATAGGTTCATGGGTTCATAGGTGTGTACTAGGCTAATGGCCCTGGGGCCTTTACGAGCCTAGCCATAGGATTACCCTGGCATCATGCCACCTGACCTTAGTTCCCAGTGCCTCTGTCGGGTAGAGACACTGGAGTTATCCCCAGGGTGAATTTTCTATTTCCCATCCAGTCATCAAGATTTCTCTTGAAGAGGGTCAGTGAGGTACTCTGCTTGACATGTATGGCAAGTCTATACCATAGCATGGGCAGTCTCTGGGTTATGAACCTGTCCCTCCAGTACGTTCTGTGGATTGTGGTAATGAGGCTGAGGTCTCTGGAGCGTGTGGTGTGAAGGTTACTGATTAAATCCAATTGTCATATTATATTTTAACTCCTTTTTATTGCACACATTGATTTCAGTTATTTGTGATAGCCTCCACTGATATTTGCTGTGGCACATGCAGTCAGTACAGAGATCTGTAGGAAGCTTAGTATCCTAGGTGGGGGAGTTGAATTACTTGCACTCAGTAGTCTCCTGTGGGGTTCACTATTGAAATGTTGGCATTTAAAATGCTGAGTGACAAAAAGCCTTAAAAAAAGACCAAAAACACAGGAGAAGAGAGAGAATTTCAAAAATCACTCTTCTTCTTAATTTTTTTGTAGGGGGGGCAATTGCCCCAGCATTCCACATCCCTCAAACTAATATATAAAAACTTCGAGATCATCATATCTTGGAGAAAAGGAAATAGACAAATGGCATCTCAGACTTAGTTTTTGTATGCCTGATGTTTTAGCCATTCAGGCTCTGCATTTTAGGACACACACTCTAGTGCGTCCCAACTTTTCAAATGACCCCCCCCCCCCTCCAGGTGCTGGCTGCTGATAATGTTCTGTATAGATTGTGCAACTAGATAAGTAGGTGATTCGTGTGGCTGTGTTTACTGTTATATTCTGTTGGCCACCTCACAACCAACTTATTGTATACTTCCACACATGAGATAGATACTCAGTACCACAGCAGTACACTAGCAAAAACTGGCATTCCCATGGAAAATAACTTTTTGGCCACACATTGATGACATAGTGCTACCATAACTACACTATATCACAGTTGGAGTGTGAATTCTCCTGTGTTGAGTGAGTTTGATACTGTGCTGGGTACATTGTGTAACTACATATTTAGGATGCTTGAGGCCAGCTGTACAGTGCCATTGTGCACTTCTACTACATTTTAGCATAAACATCCAGCTAATAAACAGTATTGACATCCATTCGACTGTGCACTGTCCCAGTTGTTCCTCAATATGCCATGTGGCACTTGCAATTCAGGCACTAATCTGTAACTTTTGATCTTGGGTAGTTAGTTCAAATCCAGCCATTACTGCTCAGACTACACTATGTCAGTGTTATTGTGACTGTATGTTTCATTTACACTGTTATCTAACACATGGGACGTGCACACTTATAGAAGTTGATTGCTCTTACAAAAAGCTAGGATAATTTCTCATAGAGCAATGTTTTTATTGAGTGTAATGACATGTGATTACATTTTCCTTACATAACATATGTAGTAAGCATTATCTTCAAGCATGAGAGAATGAGACAATATTCTGTATGTTGTTGCATTAGTACAGCAATTATAGACACATATATCCCTTGCGGCAATAACATGATGTAATGCCATAAAATACTGAGATATATCACAATTGCAGTGACACTTCTATCATGGTGTATTCATTCTCTACAATATCATGCACTTTCTGTAGTCAAATGCTCAGGTGTTCAACATACAAATTCAGCAACTATTAGCGTTATGTGATCATATACTGTAATGCACAAATGGCATCCGCAACAGTTATAATGTGTACATTTAAAGTGAGAGAGGCATCCGCCATCCATTTTGTCTCAAAGAGATTGCTTATGACACATACATATGATGTAATAAGTTAGCAGAGGTGGAGTGTCACACTTGTGCTAAGACTTCCACTGTGGTGCCTGTGCTTCATCCAGATGTCATTAGTTGGTAGAGTCACATAGCTTGCTGTTCAATTCCTGAAAGGGCAGCATTATATGTAAGTAATGATATCACACAAACATCATTGTATTTAATTATTGCTATCCATTTTTATGTTGGAATATGATATGTCATTATGGGTTGTGATTGCATGGCCTTGAAGTGGTTATTCTGGGCATGCGGTGCTGTGACTGTTCCTGCAGCATGTGCATTAATTACTGGCTTGTATAGCATGCCTACACAGATAGAATATGGTTCTCCTCTGGGACAGTGTCTGTACTTCACTAAAGAAACAGTGTTCTTGTCAAAGAAGCATTGAGATTGCACTGCTCACTGTTGTGTAGACAGTAGCAAGTTCATAGGTTCATAGGTATGTAGTAGGCTAATGGCCCTGGAGTCTTTTCAAGCCTAGCCATAGGATTACCCTGGCATCATGCCACCCGACCTTAGTTCCCTGTGCCTCTGTCGAGTAGAGCCACTGGAGTGATCCCTGGGCTGAAGTTTCTATTTCCCATCCACTCCTCAAGATTTCTCTTGAAGAGGGCCAGTGTGGTGCTCTGTTTGACATGTATGGGAAGTCTATTCCATAGCATGGTCAGTCTCTGGGTTATGAACCTGTCCCTCCAACACATTTTATTGATTGTGGTAATGAGGTTGAGGTCTCTGGAGCATGTGATGTGGAGGGACTGGGATTTCTTTAGATGTAGCATTTCTAACAGAGCTGGGTCAGACATGGCTTTGTCAGTCAAGCAGAGATCACCTCTGAGTAGGTGATATGAGACAGAGAATAGTTGGAGTTTTTTGAGTCTGTTCATATAGGACAAGATGTTAAGGCCTAGGATTCTTTTTGTGAGGTACTTTTGCGACCTCTCCAGTTGTTGCAGGTGTCTAGTGATGTACATGGCAAATGGGGCATTGTACTCAATGATTGGCGTAATGAGGGGAGAGTAGAGGGAGACAATGACCTTTTTCTTCCTGGATGCAAAACCCTTAGTAATGAGATATGCCCCATAGGAGGACTTTCTGACCACAGTGGCAATGTGGTGGTCAAAAGAGAGGATGCTGTCAGTCTGTGTTCCCAGATCTCTTATAATGCCTTCTGTGTTCAGTGGACTACCATCAATGTGGTAATTCATGGGAATTGGGTTTTTCCCAAAGGGGATGACGACACATTTTTTGGCATTGAGCTTAAGGCTATGGTTCTGACACCAGTCGTTGGTCTCAGTAAGGCCTTTCTATAGGCTGTTAACATCACTTGGGGAGTAAATAATGGCTCCCAACTTGTAATCCTCTGCGAACGTTGTCAGCCAGAGTCCCTTTGTGGTGGCCTGGACTTCTGAGAAGTAGATACCAAACAGGAGAGGACCCAGGACCAAATCCTGTGGGACTCCACTCGTGACTGGTCAGCAGTCTGACTTGGAGTCAGCTACTTCCACACTGTGGGTTCTATATGTGAGCCAGTTTGCAACCCACCTAGTAATATAGGGGTTGATGCCTAGCTTAGTGAGTTTTTCTATGATTCCTGAGTGGAGAATGGTATCAAATGCCTTGACCAGATCAAGGTAGGTTGTATGAACTGCCTTATCCTCATCCACAGCTCTGGTGACTTACTCAAAGAAGTCGACCAAGTTGAGCAGGCATGACCTACCCTTCACAAAACCAAACTGTTTGGGATCCAGAGTTTGGAGATTCCCTATATCCTTGTTTATTAGGTTCATGATGATGCGTTCCATAGCTTTATATATCAGACTTGTCAGGCTAATGGGGTGATAGTTTCCAGGGTCTGTAGTCGCTACTCCTTTGTGGAGAGGGAGCACCATTTTGTAGGGACAAACCCTAAGGTGAAGCTGTGATTGAACAGGGCACACAGGTGAGATGCCAGTTCACTCTGTATTTCATGTAGAGCACAGCCAGGGATATTGTCGGGTCCCATTGAAGCTGTATTATTGGCCTTGGACAGTGCTGTTTTTACCTGTGCAGCAGTAATACTGGGTGCCTGGCAATCTACTGGTATTGTGATTGGTTTTTTTTTGGGGGGGGGTAAAGTTGCCACTGAATCTGTCGGTCAGTATATTGGCTTTATCTGTTGGCTCAGTACAGGAGGCACCATTGTTCAGTAGCTCAGAGCAAATATGCGTATTGCCATGGGGATTCTTTACATAACTATAGAAGGCCTTGTAGTTGTCTCTACTATCTGCTGCAATTCTGTTTTCATAGCTAGCTTTTGAGGATTTGAAGAGGGATCTCAACTTTTTGTTGAGGCTGATATGGGAGTTTTTCCAGTCTTGGGACTTTACCTTATTCCACATCAGTTTCCCTCTTTTATAGAGTTTGTTTATAGCAGGGGACCACCAGATTGGCTTCCTTTTTTTGGAGGAGAGCGTCTTGGTTCTATTGGGTATGGTGAGATCCATGCATTTGTGTACGTCAGTACAGTGCATTGGTGTATGATTTGGTGGTTATGCAACTATTCTCCATTTGCAAGGCTGCCATGAAGTTAGCCACCTCTGTTTTTAGGATCCCAAAGTTAACTTTGGAGAAGTTTTTCTTGGTGGTTACCTTTGCGGGGGGGGGGGGGGGGGGATTCCAAGATGATTAGTTTGTCTTCGGATCTAACCAGGGAGGAGTTGACTATTGGTGTAGAGCAAGGGTTGCCCATGTTAGCAATGGCCAGGTCAAGGATGTTGCTACCTCTAGTGAGGGTAAGAACAAGCTGGTCCAGGGCACTGGAATTAATGAATTCCAGAAAACATTGGGCAAGTGTATTGGTACATGAGTAGTTTTCCCATTTAATGCAGGGGTAGTTGAAGTCACCCAGTATGAGAGTGTTTAGCTCCTTTTCAGCATTCTGATTAAATCCAGTTGTTCATATTATATGTGTAACTCCTTTTTTATTGCAAACATTGATTTCAGTTATTTGTGATAGCCTCCACTGATATTTGCTGTGGCACATACAGTCAATACAGAGGTCTGTAGGGAACTTAGTATCTTAGGTGGGGAGTTGAATCTGGTAACATCTGTTTGTCAGACAACTGTGTCAGATAGTAGTGCCTTACACAAGACAGTAGTTATGGCACAGTCACATTGTCACCTTGTTCAGACCTTACCCTACAAGTTAGGGCATCCATACATCTTATGATAGAAAAGCATTGTAAGCCCTTCAAGGGTGTTCTTCATGACATAACCAATATGCTATTTTTGTGGTGGCCATGATTAATATGCATCGCTCTGAAAACTGTCCTGGCCTGTGCTTACAAATGGCATACTATACCCCTAAGAGTTGACCCAGTGGTCAGGGATCTGGGTACATACATACATACAAAAGGGCCTCAATGAGACAGATACCTGGTGTCAAAGCCATGGCCTGAAGCTCAATGCCAAAAAGTGTATTGTCATCCCCTTTGGTAAAAACTCTGTACCCATGAACTACCACATAGCTGGTAGTCTACTTAATGCCGAAAATGTGATAAGAGACCTTGGGACACAGGTGGACAGTAGTCTCTCCTTTGATAATCACATCGCCACAGTGGTCAGGAAATCCTTCTATGTGGCTCATCTCATCACAAAAGGATTCTCATCCAGAAAAAAAGAGGTCATTTTTCCCCTCTACTCATCACTCATTAGACCCATTATAGAGTACAACACCCCTTTTGTTATGTACCTCACAAGACATCTACAACAACTGGAAAGACCACAGAAATACCTCACAAAGAGGATTACTGGCCTCAAACATATGCCCTATGCAGACCGTCTCAAAAAACTACAGCTTTACTCCATCACATATCGCCTAATCAGGGGCGATCTCTGCCTAACATACAAAGCTATGTCAAACCCAGAGCTGTTGGACATGCTCCACTTAAAGAAATCCCAATCCCTCCGAGCTACACGCTCTAGGGACCTTCACCTTGTCACCACAATAAACAGAACATGCTGGAGGGATAGATTCCTGTCCCAGAGACTTCCCATACTCTGGAACAGACTACTTATCTATGTCAAACAGAGCTCCTCATTAGCACTCTTCAAGAAAAATCTTGATGATTGGATGGGAAATGGGAAATTCACCCCAGGGATCACTTCTGTGGCTCTGCTCGACAGGGGCACAGGAAAATAATTTTCTTGGGTGGCGAAAGCCAGGGTACATTTTTTGGCTAGGCTTGTATGGGCCCTAGGGCCGATAGCCTAGTACCTACCTATGAACCTATGAACATACCTTCAACCACCAAGTGGCCACAATGGTGAGGAAAATCTTTTATGTTGTGCAACTTATAAGAAAGGGCATGGCATCTAGGTCCAAAGAGGTCATTATCTCACTGTACTCCACCCTTATCAGACCAAGCATAGTGTACAATGCTTCCTTCAGTATGTACTTGACTGGCATATGCAGCAATTAGAGAAACTTCAGAGGTTCCTTAGAAAAAGAATTCAAGGCATAATAAACCTGCCTTATGCAAAGCACCTTAAAGCTCTTTCCCTCTACTCAGTCTAATATAAATTGCTGAGGGGTGATCTATGTCTGACTTACAAGGCATCTGCAAACCCTACACTTATGAATCTTCTGCATATGCATAAGACAGACTATGCCAGTAAACAAAACATGTTGCAGAGAAAGATATGTGTCCCAGAGACTGCATCTCCTATGGAACAGGCTTCCCATCCATGTGAAGCTGAGTTTGTCTATTACCCAGTTTAAGTGAAACCTAGACCAGTGGATGGGAAATAGGAAATTTTTACACATGTCTCTTATGGACAGAGGTAGCTTATTAATGCCTGGTCCTCAATGTCCTATTTGGATACAGGGCATAATTATCAGTTCAGAAAAACTTGGCTACACTTAGAAAGGGCCCTGGGTTGTTAACCTAGTAAAAATGTATGAGTCTATGACATAAAGTAAATTTTATTATGTTATTCATTCCACACAGGCATTACCTGTTTTCAAAATAAATATACTCTGTTTTGCATGACTTCATCCAGGCATTTCTTTATTACTGCAATTGTTTTTGTCACACTATAGAGTTTAATGGCAAATGAGGTCTTTCTATATGGCAAGATGCTGCCAGATTATTAGAAGCTGTGTTGCGACACTTTCTTGTGTGTTGGTGCTGTTGAATTGTTGCTGTGTTAGTGTTCGCTGTAAGCCCATGTGACCATGCCCAGTAGAATGATGCCCAGGATGTTTGCAAATTACTAAAGGAAAACGTGAACTCTAGAAATGTCATCCAATCTGTGCTACCATTTGTCACATATGTATGGTGTGTGTTATTATATTCCTCTTTAACACTTACATGGCTATACAAAATGTGCTTGTCTATCTTTACAGGTGATAAACCCCTGTTTTTGTGGGTGCAAATAACAGTTATTTGCAAAACACATCCCTTTCTGATGTGTATGACATAACAGCTGAAACGTTCATCTGTTCTTGTTCATACATGCTGAGGTGGAGAATACAGCATTGGTTTTGGCTTCCGTACATAAATTCCATGTATATACATCTCATATGCAATAACTGCAGTCCTTATGTATTCATTCCATGATGTATCTTCTGTCCCTGCTGTTATCTCATCTCACCATTTTATTAACATGTATATCACATTTAACTCCCCTTTGTTACATTTCATATATACTTTATATCCCTATCACATCCTTTGTTACCATGTCCATTTTTATTCAGGTGCATAATTCCAGTATTGTCATTGACATTAATTATCATTACAGCAATATGGCAGGATTTATGTTAGAAATGTTTCTTTGACACTTCAGCATATTTGCCTACAATTATATGAGTCGACTTTGCACAGTTCCCCTTCCCTATTAATTACTTCTGCAGGGCAACAAATGTTCTTTGTGTACATTTGTCCCAGTTCACTTCCACTCCTTCAGAATTCTTTCACCGGATGTACCTTTTATATTTCAGGGCTTTAGAATGTGCTTGTATCTTAAGTTTGCCTAGAGGCAAGCCATTTTATTTACATTCTGTGCTCAAGTTTGCAAGCACCTTTCCATGGCTGCGAACAGTATTGCTGGCTATGAAAATGTGCTTACAAATGTGTAGGCATGATGAACAACATGCATATTTGACTAGCACTGCTTCTCTTCATGGTAACACACTTAAATCATGCAGGCACGAAGTCTACATGATTGTTATCCCAGGGATGTTCTACATTATTTCATGAAAGATAAGTTATAACATTATTCTAGTTACTACCAATAGATTATACAACATAAACAAAGGCATTTGCAAATATTTCTAGGTACTTCTCACACTGCAGAAAAATTATGGAAGTGAACATTATGTCAGTTTTAAGCAATTAATTTACCCCACTTTAGCATATATATTTTTTACCAGATTTTCATGTAACATTATTTCTTTGTCAACATTTTGTATTGCACCTTGACCTGTAGACAATAATGTTAAAGTTTAAAACTTTGGGAAGGTTATACAAGAAGTCTGAATAATCAAACTACATTTTCAGAAGAGTGACTCTGTACATGTGAGATGTGGAGTTGTGAGATTGTCTGTAAAAGAATTAGTTTTTTCCTGGAAGTTTGTCAGAGCAGGGCAAGGCAAAAGAGTGCTGACAGCATTGTTTAAGATAGGGCAAAGTCAAGTAGCTAAGAGTTTGGGAAAAGGTGACGAAGCAACAGTTTTGGATGTGATAGTCTACGTATAGCTATTCTGAACAACTTTACCGATAAATGCTTTAAAAGTTTGTAAATTCAGGTCTCAATGTTGACATTTAATGTGTAAAAATGATAGATTAACATATGTAACTATGGGAATGATTTATATGAGTCCTAAAAAGGAAGGATTATATGGGGAAAAAGAGAATACCTGAATGTGGCTATTTGGCTAAACAGGACAGTGTCGTTGCTCATTGATTATTTTCACTGCCTCACAGTCATAAAGAATGGGGTTCACGCCTGACTTTTAGTCAATGCCTTTAAAGATTTTCTAAGTTCTGCTTGTATCTGTGTGAGGATTTAGTAGGTAAGTTCTATTTCCTCACACCTCTAAAAACATGATGTTTAACTGAGTATTCAAATCTGTTTGTATATATTGCAATTACCCCTGTCCTTGTGGCCTGGTTCATGGTTAAACAAAATTATAGGCCAGTTCAGCTACACATTTCACAAGTGGATAAATTAAAATTAAATGAATCTGTGCTTTATACCTCTGTTACAATTGCTTCTCTATCTAAATGCTATGATTAACTTCTGAAACAAGTCCTGATAAATAGACCTGTCATACCTATCCCTGTGATATTTTGAGTTAAAAATCATTAGTAGCCTTTATTAAAGTGCACGTAACCAATGTGAAATATAAGAGGAATGGTACAGCCTGGTTGTAATCAGTTTATAGAGTAAACATAAGGGTTTCACTGAAGATATCAAAGTTTGTTTCTGCTTATGAGGCAAAAATTTTCTAGATCTTATCAAACTTTTTGTTCTTTAAATGACCAAAATGTGGGGAGTTTGCAGTGAGGTAATGAAATGCACATACAGGGTTATTACTGGGTTTCCCGTTGTAACCATGTTATTATGTGTTCAATACATGGGTGACGAGAAATTCACCTTGAGAGTGAAACTGCTCTACAGTTAACTAAGCTTGTCTTTACAAATTGCTTAAGATCTGATTCTAGATATAGCTGCAGCTTGGTTAAACAAGTGCTGTCTTCTAAAACTTTCAGATAAAAATGTGAACGTGGAGACAATCATGGGAGCAACACAAAGGCATATTATAATTTATTATCTCAGGGAAAAATGAGAAGTATTTCAGCACAGAGGAAAGTTCAGATGGGTTACATAGGACTTTGGGTGTAATGTTTTCTATATTTTTCATTTGCTAGTTATTTACACTTTGTTCTCTGATTACCTTGCAGTAATTTAAGCACAGGCTAAGACCTTGAAAAATATACATCACAGAAGCACGCGGCTTATATATGTGCATATGCAAGGAGGTCTGATACAATGACGTTTTCTCAGATATAGAGTTTTATTCAAGAAGACTTCATTTAAATTTATCAGGAGCACATTATCTGGGTACACAACAAGAAGCAATTATTGGTTTAATTAGCCTGCATTCACCATGTCACCCTCATTCTCTTTGTTCGATTGCCAGGCAATTTTCTAAAATTGTCAAGCAAGAGAACTCTAATTCCACAATGACCTAATCTGCAGCTCTTCAGTTCCACACTGGAAAATTGTAAAGGTTGTTCTGTGACCTCATAAGAACTGAATTCATTAAACAGAAAACACCTAGAAGGTTTCACAGCAAAATCAAAGCACATGTTTAATATATAAGCTGCAGTGTATTCACTAATCTTCTAAACAAATATGCTTTTTTCTTATTTTGTTTGAGCATTTTTTCTTTGTGCAAGCTATTTAAAATATGAAAGAAAATCCAAATCCAGTTTGTTTCAAACACTTTTTATGTAATTCTTCTAATTAGTTTCATTCAGGTGTATATAATTTTCTTAACAAGCACAGTTTTAAAGCTACATATTCAGCACATTATGCTAGTATTATGCTTGAATGTGTAATTGCATCTATCTATCTATCTATCTATCTATCTATCTATCTATCTGATTATATGTACACACACACACACACACACACACACACACACACACACACACACACACACACACACACACACACACACAGACTCCACATATGCACATGTTGGTTTATTCATACATAGATGGAGTATGTGTATGCAGATCATTCTGTATACGTATTTGCAAACAATCATTTTGACAGGCAGAAATCCACTCTTGCCTTCCCCGTTTCAATTCAGGCTACCTCAGTTGATGTATCACTTCATTAAAACATAACAATCTAATAAAACATCATTGAATGCTAACCTATAGTACATACTATCTCTTACAATTCTAGTAATAAGA
This sequence comes from Protopterus annectens, assembly GCF_019279795.1. Taxonomy (NCBI): domain Eukaryota; kingdom Metazoa; phylum Chordata; order Ceratodontiformes; family Protopteridae; genus Protopterus; species Protopterus annectens. The sequence continues at coordinate 1,483,715,349 of NC_056728.1, read as the reverse complement.
ACAGCTTATCATCTTGTGATCACTGGTATCAGTTGTCATATAGATTTATAAGGAATATTGCAATTTGTTATATTACATTGTGATGGATTGTGTGAAATGGTGGTGCACTTCCATTGCTTTTTTTCTTTTCTTCTAGTGAAGTGCAAATAGATAGATTAGTTATAGATATAGAGAAATATAGATATATATATTAAGAGGGTAGGGGCTTCCACTACCATAGGCACCGGAAGCTGTTGAAGACTGGGGGGACAGAGGGTGAGAGGGGCACTTAGTGATCTAAAAAGACAATTTTGTATAACTATTTACTACCACAACATAGGTTCACTTGGAGGACATTTTAAGCTTAGCCAATTCCCTTTTGGTGCTTGAATTAACATTTTCTGATTGGTCTTACCTATCCCATGGCTGATAATTGTATATTAGCCCTGGTGAGAATAAGTGTGTTCATACCATAGATAATTTGAGTGGACCATTGTAAGGGATGCAGCATTTAGGAACTGCCTCTATCCATTAGTGGCTTGAGGGGCAATCCTGGAGTACATTTTCTATTACCCATCCTTAGATCCAAGTTGCATTTGAATATGGATGGATGACCTTTGTTTTATTTGTATGGATAGTCTGTTCTGGAACAGTGGTAGCCTCTGTGATACATATCCATCTCTCCACAACATTCAGTTTAGATACCTGGACTAAGTATTTCTGATGCCATTTGACTTGTTGATGTAGAGTAGGTCCATCTGTATTAAGTAAGAGGATGCCTTGTATGCCAGAAATGTCACCTCTAAGCACTCTGTAGGATATTGAGTATAGTAATAAATCTTTCAGGTGTTCCATGCAAGACATGTTGTTTAGGACTTGTAACCTATTAGTAAGGTATCTCTGAAGGTATTCCAATTGTTTCATGGGGCTGGACAGGTACATGCCATAGAAAAGAATCACAGGCTTAAAGCAGATGCCCTATGCTAACTGTCTAAAAAAAACTCCAGCTATACTCTGTGGCATATGGTCTACTCAGAAGTGATCTCTGCTTAACATGCAAGGCCATGTCAAACCCTGAGCTGTTGGACTTGCTCCACTTAAAGAAATCCCAATCACTCAGAGTCACATGCTTCAGGGATCTAAACCTTGTCATCACAATGAACAAAACATGCTGGAGGGATAGATTCCTGACCCAGAGACACCCCATACTCTGGAATAGACTGCTCATACATGTCAAGCAGAGCACCTCCTTGGCCCTCTTCAAAAGGAACATTGAAAATTGGATGGGAGATAGGATATTCACCCCGGGGATCACGTCAGTCACCCTACTAGACAGGGTTCCAGGGAAGCAAATATTGTGGGAAGAAATATCCAGTGAATTGTTATGGCTAGGCATGTATAGGCCCTAGGGCCGATAGCCTACTACCAACCTATGAACCTATAATGAGACCTTTGTAAAGGGGGACAACAACATCTCTAGAGCTAGTCACAATCAATTTGTTTATAAGCTGTACAATATAGAAAGACTTTCTTATGACTCTGGGCACATTTTGGTCAAACATTAGGTCACTGTACACACAAGTTCCCAAATGCCAAACAATTGGTTCAGTTCTCAGAAGGCATTGTTATGATTTTGACACCAGTTATTATTTGGGACAGACCTTCCTGCATGATGGTTAAGTCATTTAGGGATTCGATAACTGCTCCTAACTTGCAGTCAACTCAAACTTAGCCTGCCAAAGCCCTTTGGTATTTCCTTTTACTTTTGAGATGTATATGCCAAACAGAAAAAGTCTCAGCACCGAACCCTGGGCGAATCCATTGGTGGCTGGTCTCTTCCCCTATTTTGATCTGCTGCATCCTGTGAGCAAGTTGGCACTCCAGCTAGTGATGCAAGTGTTTGCTCCTACATTATTCATCTTTTGTACTACACCTGAGTAGGGGATTGTGTCAAAAGGCATGGTGAGGTCAAGGTAATATGGTGTGAACTGTTTTACCTTCATTCATTGCTTTGGTAACAAGACTAAAACTTAAAATTTGCCCATGATTTTGAGCCTTTCTCACTTTCCTCTGGGCTGTTTTCAAACACATTTTAAGGCCATGCATACATGCATGCATTCTTTGATTCACCTTCCTCATTGTATAATACAGCATCAGCTGTTAGAATGTGTTTTAAATTTGTAGTTTTGAACAGTCTTCTAGTAAGCAATGAAACAAAATGTATGACCCAATAATGACAAAAGTACCCATTTCAGAAAATTTCAACATAAAAGGCCACTTAAACGTTTGTCATTACAATCCATCAATATCAGTAAATATGCAAAATCTCTGTAGAAGTAAGTCATCTAAATAATTCCACATTAAAGGGATCTGTAACTATTGAAGAGGTTGCTGCTAGGAAACAACTTTATATTTAATTGTTTCATCTACAAATAAAGTGGCTGTTGCCCTTGAAGAATAATTTGCCTATGTTACATTAAAAAACGGTAAGCTAGTAATATTGCAATAGGGAGCAGATGGCAAACTGATAAAAAGTTCATAGTTACTAGGTAATTCCTCTAAATGAGGACATTCACAGGACTGCAGCATCTACTTCCTTTAAAGTCCAACACAGTAAAGCATCAGCGAGCCATCTGCATACTGTGGGAGTAGAACCACAGCCTTTTGCATCAAAATACTACATGTTGTGCTACTAACAATGCAAACACACTTGGAATAAACAGTACTAAACTTCTCTTCCCCTGAAACTCTCAGCTCCTTGTAAATATTTTTATTTATTTAACAGGAAAGTCCAACTTGGAACAAAGCCAATTTTCAGCAGATGCCCAGGGAGAAATGTTCCAGACGCATGTCTTTGTAACATGGGAGGAAACTGGAGCATGCAGAAGAAACTCACATAAACACAGGTAGAACATACAGAAGGCACCCCAGTCAAGAATCAAACCAGAAAACCTTTTGCTGGAAGGTAACAACACTACCACTGCAGCACCCACTTGACATAAGTGAATCATTCAATTTCACAGCAGAAGAAATCGGGAAAAAGCCAAAATTTATTTGGAGGGTCAAAGGTTCAAAACCAGGGACACATTTTAAATATTGCTTGTATAATCTTAGAATGTTGCTAAAATAGTGTTTTGTGTTACCATGTGTTTCCAAAAAAGATAGGAAGACTGAATGTTTTGTGTTACCATGTGTTTCCAAAAAAGATAGGAAGACTGAAACTTAAAGGGCTATCATTATTTAGTGAATTCCATTCTCACTGATTTGCCAGAAAACCACATATTTTAAGAGGAACAGAACAAAAGTATGAGCCAAATATTTTGTGAAAATCTAAACAGTTGAGACCTATGGACTAAACACCCTGAATCACAAGTGGTGGTGTGGGTAGAGAATGCAGGCTCCTATACCTAAGATATAGGGTTTGAGCCTCAGAAACACACACACACACACAAAATGTATATAAACAAAATGGAGCACCAGAAATTCTAACCAACAGTTAAATGTAACTGGACACAAACAACTTATATAAACAAAATGGAGCACCAGAAATTCTAACTACCAGTTAAATGTAACTAGGGCATTTTACACACACACATGCTACTTATATAAATGGACAACCAGCTACTTATATAAACAAAATGGAGCACCAGAAATTCTAACCAACAGTTAAATGTAAGTGGACACACACAACTTATATAAACAAAATGGAGCACCAGAAATTCTAACCACCAGTTAAATGTAACTAGGGCATTTTACACTTACACACACACACACACACACACACACACACACACACACACACACACGCGCGCGCACAAACACATGCTAATCTACTTATATAAATGGAGCACCAGCTATAAACAAAATGGAGCATCAGCTACTTTTATAAACAAAACAAAGCACCAGCTACTTATATAAACAAAATGGAGCATCAGCTACTTATTTAAACAACAAAAACGGAGCATGAGCTACTTATAGAAACAAAAACGGAGCACCAGCTACTTACATAAATATAAACGGAGCACCAGCTACTTACATAAATAAAAGAAGCACACCGGCTACTGAATAAATAAATGGACAGCCTTGGGTGAATCACATAAATACCTCTCCTTACCATGGATGATCTGCCAGCAGGCTTAATGTGATCAGATAGTTGTTTCCATGCACTTTTGTGTTTAAACAGCGTGTGACGCATGCATGAGTCCTTACAAGTATTGCAGCTGTAAAAGTGGGGGCTGCTCCTTCCCCCTCACGCAATGGCTCCTGTGCTTATGTCTCCTACCTACATGTGGGTTCAAGAGAGGCTTCCCCCACTTAGGCATTGTAGACAAATGCACAAAATTTCACATAAACCTCAATGTCAGCAAATGGACAGCCAGCTGGCTCACAGATAGGTATACAAAAAGTTAGTATAGGGAAGTCTACGTCTAATTAAGAGACCCGTCACAGAGTCCCTCATGGCTCCAAGCTGGAGCAACTCCTTGTTTAGCATTCACTTTTCTGAAGTCAAGGCTAATGTCAAGGGTCTCTGGTAGGCCAGGTTTGCAGACAATAGCAAATAAGGTGTAGTCATAGAATCCACCAATGACACAAATAACCTCCAAAAAGGCCTGACACAATCCAATAACTGGCGCCAGAGTCATGGTCTAAACCTCAGTACCAAAAAATGCATAATAATATCCTTTGGGAATAGAGCTACCCCTGGAAACTACCATATTGATAATACTTTCCTAAGAGTAGACCCAGAAAACAAGGTTTGGGAATTCATTATTCTATATTAGACCAGTGGATAGGGAATCAGAAAATGATTGCTAGTCAGGCAGCTACATCTCTAGTAGACAGAGGCAGCCTATAAATGCTTGACCAATCATGCACAAGCCTACCCGCACCCTTTAGAATAACACTACTGTGTCAAAACTTGTCAGATACATTCGAGAAGCATGGCTTGGCCTTTTGGGGTCCTCATTAATCCCCTATGAACTTATAAAAAGTGTTAGCAAAATAGCTGTCATCTATACAGAAAGTCAACATATTTATTCATTCTCATTATCTGTATCTATATATCTATCTATATATCTATATATATATATATATATATATATATATATATATATATATATATATATATATATATATATATATATATATATTTATATCTATATATAAATATTTACATATATATATATATATATATATATATATATATATATATATGGGATCTGTACGGATCCACGAACGGCAACTTCACTGAAACAGATTCGGCCGGGCATACTTGAGCCAAAGTGCTTTTCACTGAATAAGCACTTTTGCATAAGTATGCCTTTTGCAGAGATCACATTACAGTGGGGATAAGGGAAAATTCCCTTTTCCCCACTGTAGTGCAACCTCGGAGTGAGAATATTAAAGTAGGGGTGTAGGGGGTGCAACAGGGCTTGCTCCCCTGCAAAAACATAAATGTAGTGTATTTTTTTAACACACTTTAACGAAAGTGCTTTTTCGGTGAAAGCGCTTTCGTTAAAGTGTGTTCGGTGATTGTGGATTCGGACTATTGAACTTTCGTATAATAGTCCTAGATCCATATACATACAAATATATATATATATATATATATATATATATATATATATATACATATATATATATATATATATATATATATATATATATATTAATATATATATATATATATATATATATATATATGTATATATATGCATATATATGTGTGAATGTATGTGTGTGTGTGTGTGTGTGTGTGTGTGTGTGTGTGTGTGTGTGTGTGTATGTGTTACACACACATAATATAACATATTTATATGGAAGTAGTACTTTTCACTGATGTTTGTTTTCATTTGTGAGAGAAAAAGACAATGCAGGTGATCAAAATCTGATTATAGAACCGTAATGGCTTATTCACAATGAGATCACAGTACAATGGGGATAGGTGATAATGTCTTTAGCCACTGTATTGCAATCTTGGAGTTGGTATATATAATTAGCAGGAGATGTGAGGATGCAGGTAGGCTTGCCTCCTGCAAAACCACTCTATTTTTTTTCTGATCCTCTGTGTCTATTTGTTTTGTTCAACCATTAGGGTTTCATGCCTGGCAGTTTAATATTATGCATTTGTGATGGAAGGTTACGCTTCCATCTATAGATATAGATAAAAAATATGCATACATATAATATATTTTATATATATATCTATATATATATATCTATGGGTATGAACAAAATTTACTGAAAGCACATTTCACTGAAACACATTTGACTGTGCACAATTCACTGACAGCTCAATTCACTGAAAACACAATTCACTGAAACACATTTCACTGAAAGTTATATATGGCCTTTTCCCCACAGTTCTGCAATCCTGGAGTTAGTATATATAGTAAAGGGGGTGTGGGGGGCATATCCCCCCACCTATTTTAATTATTTTGAACTATATACATGGATACTTGCAATTTCAATAAATTACTCTTTTCTGAACTTAATATATATCCAAAATATGTGGGGGCACTATACCACTCACACCCCTCTTATTATATATACTAATTCCAGGGTCGCACAACAGTAGGGAAAATGCCATATATAACTTTCAGTGAAATGTGTTTCAGTGAATTGTGTTTTCAGTGAATTGAGCTTTCAGTGATTTGTGCAGTCATTTGACATTCATTGAAATGTGCTTTCAGTGAATAGTCCTAGACCCATATATATATATATATACATATATATATATATATATATATATATATATATATATATATATATGTATATAAACATTACACATACATATTGTAATGTAGAATAGTGGTTTCTATCTGTAAAGTATGAAAAGGGCTGTTTAACCATGAGAAAGTCTTTTCTAAAGCATTGTATTAAGGGTTTGCATTTCACTTGCTCATATAGGTTCATAGGTGGTTACTGGGCTATTGACCTGAAGGTCTTCATGAGCCTAGCCTTTTGTGCCCAACATAATTCTAGAGAAACCCAATATAATGGGTTTTGCCTAAACTCGAGAACTTAGCTAGCAACAAATGCCCGTATCTAGGTGGGTCATAGGGGAAATCCCTGGCAGGAATTTATGGCTTCCCGTCAAGTCATCCAGGCTATGCTTAAACAAGGTCGTAGATCAATTTTGCTTGATGTGAACTGGTAGCCTATTCCAGAGGTGTGGCAACCTCTGAGAGACATACCTGTCTGTCCAGCAGGTCTTATGTATGTCGCAGGCCAGGTTAGGGTCCCTGGAGCGGGTGACACTTGTCCTATATGACATGCGGATGTGCAGCATTTCCATTAAATTTGGATCCAAGAATGCTTTAAGGCAGGTACAAGTCTCCTCTAATTTGTCTGTACACTACTGAGTACAGTGATAGTGACTACAGTCTGTTAATGTATGACATGTGCTGGAGCCCCTGAATTTTCTTGGTTAGAAATCTCTGGGGTCTCTGAAGTTGCTGCAGGTGCCTAGTAAGGTACATACGAAAAAAGCATTGTACTCAGTTATTAGCCTGATGAGGGGCAAGTGCATGGGGTATTTTGACCTCTTTTACTCTTGACACAATGCCTTTGCTAATGGGGTGCATGATGTAGAATGCTTTCCTCACCACAGCAGACAGATGGTGATCAAAGTTTGGGCAACAGTCAACTTACATTCCCAAATCTCTGACTACTGAGTTATTACTTAGGGTATTATTATTTATATGATATTCTGATATTGTTTTTACTGAAAGGGATGATAATGCATTATTTTGCACTGAGTTTGAGTCCATGACTTTGGCACTAATCATTGGTTTGTGTAAGTCCCTCTTGAAGTATATTGACATTGTTTGGGGACTGAGTGATTGCACCTAATTTGCAGTCATTAGCAAACTTAGTCAGCCACAGCCCCTCTATTTTGTTCTGCACTTCTGAGAAACAATAGGGGGCCTAGCACTGACACCTGTGGAATCCCACTGGTGAAAGGTCTGCTGGTTGAGGTAAAGTCCCCAGCTTTAATTAAGTGTGATCTGTTGGTGAACCAGGTAGCAACCCAGCTGACGACACAAGGGTTGATATTCAAATGGAAGAGTTTATCAATGATACCCAAATGTGGGATTCTGTCGAAGGCTTTAGCTAAGTCAAAGTAGTCTCTATGAACAGATTTGCCTTAATCTATGGCTCTGCTAACATTTTTGAAGAAGTCCACCAGATTTAGCAAGCATGACCTGCCTTTGACAAAACCAAACCATGTCAGATCAAGGTTAGATCACCTATATCCTTATTTATAAGGTCCATGATGATTAATTCCTTGGCCTTATAGATTAGGCTGGTTAATTTTAGGGTCTGTATGTTCCAGGGTCTGTTGCTGTACCCCCTTTATGAAGGGGATGACTGTTACTGTTTTCCATTCAGCAGGGACAAAACCAGTACTCAGGATGTGGTTGAAGAGAGTACCTAATGGAGTTGTTATCTCATGTTTTAGATCATTTAAAATGCAACCTGGGATGCCATCTGGTCCCACGGAGGCTGTGTTTTTGGCCTTGAGGAGAGCATTAATGACTTGTTCTTTGGAGATGCAAGGTGGGGGAGGTGTAGAGGGAATGTTTTGAGGAATGTTTGGAGGGGACAGGAGGGTAAAATTTCTGCCAAACTTAGTGGCTAATAGGTTAACTATTTTTGAGGATCAGTGTGTCTGAAGCCATCCACAGCTAGTTCAGTGCATGTCTGGGTCCTACCTTCTAGGTTACGGACACAGCTGAATAAATGCCTTATGCTTATCCTTAGCTATGGTTGCTAATTTTTTTCAAAGCTGCGCTTAGAGGATTTTACAGGTTGTCTTATTTGTTAGTTCAGGTAGAGAATGGTGTTCTTCCAGTGCTGGGACTTCTCTTTTTTATTCTTAGACAATAACTTCTTCCTCTTCTTGTATAGCTTATTAATGCTAGATGCCAATCAGGGAGGATTGTTTTTTCTTGAAGATCTTGTTTTGATGCTATCAGGTACAACGGTGTCAATCCATCTGTGTAAGTGTTTGTATAGGGCATTTCTGTATAGATTAATATAGTTGTCAATGCCATCTGCAGGACCAGGAGTGTGGAAACTACTTATGCCATCCCTTAGGAGGGTATAATTAGCTTTGGTGAAAACTTTTAGCCTGATTTCACCCAAGAGGAGTCCAGGTGTTATAACTACTTAAAATGTGACTCATTTGTGATCAGATTTAACTGGTGAGGGTCCTATACTTGTGGTGGTGCAACAGTCACCCATGTTGGTGAGGACCAGGTTGAGAATATTTCAGCTCCTTGTGGAGATGCATACTATTTGTTCCAAGGCATTAGTATTAACAAAGTCCAGGAACCTTTGTGTGAGCATGTTGGCACTCATATAAGTTTCTCACTCAATAGAGGGATAGTTAAAATTCCTCATGACTAGAGTGTTTAGTTGTGATTTGATTGGCTCACGTAGGTCCAAATAAGCAGCATGGGTATATCGGTTCATTGAATGGGGCCTATAGCTAATGATGACTTGAAGGGGGGGTCTTACCCAACTTAGAGTAAGCCCATGGAATTTACCTGTCTAAACAGTCTAGAGGTGTATTTATCTTTGATGAAGACAGAGACTCCTCTTCTTCCTTTGGGTCTCAAACATTCATTTTAAGGTCTGAAAGTATGGAAGACATTGTAGCCTTGCAAGGCCAGGTTATTCTCTGTGGCCCCAAACCAAGTTTCTGTGACTGCACACACATCAACATCTTCCAGGGAGAGGAGTGCTTTCAGAGAGCGCAGTTTCTGATTTAAACTCCTAGCATTTAGCAGCATAACCTTTAATTTATTTGTGAGTAATATTTTCACACTGGAAATTTTGTTCTTGAGACCTTTCCAAAAAAAAAAGGCAGTATGGGGGAAGCAAGTGAGTTAGCCAGTAACCAAAAGCTAGAGGTGACAGTGAAGGCCATCTCTGGCACAGCAGCATGGTCTATTAACCATGGCATCCCAGGCTGACAGGAATTGGATCCCCTTAGAATGACACCAGAAACAAAGCAAATTGTTGAAGTCAGTCATGTTTTGTTCATATTGTAGTCTCATCCTAGGTGAGGTTAGAATGCTGCTCAAGGCTAGGGAGATACCTGTCTGGGACACATATTCATAGAGTTCAATCAGGTTTCTCTTTGTATAGTCCAGTGAGGTCCATCTCAAGTCATTCACACCAACATGAACTATGACGGAGACATAACAGTATTTGTTGTTGAGAGATTGGAGTGCATGTGTGATCTGACAGACCCTAGAACCCAATAGACAGCTGACTGTAGCCTTCTTCTTGTCCAGCCTGGTGAATTGGACATCTGTGTGTCTCACAGTGGGTCACCTATGACTAAAAACTTTGGTTTAGATGTACTTTGCCTTAGCGGCTTATTTGGTGAGACACTGGTGCTTGTGTTTTTATGTGTGCTGAGTGCTGTAGGTGTTATATTAGGCATAACATGTTTGCATTTTGAAGGTCTCTGTTGTTTAGGTAGGTTTCTGGTGAGTACCTACACGTATGATGGTTTATGTGTTGAGTGTATGGTTTGCATAGGTGGTATAGTATGTGAGCTGACAACCTGTTCAATGTTACTTTTCTGTGTGTGACAGAGCAAGGATTTATTTATTTTCCTATTTATTTACATTTGCTTAGACTTTCAGATTCTTACTACAGATGCATCTCTCACAAATTGTACTTGGGTGATTTAGGAGTAGAGAGCTGTCATTGTACATAAGGCAGTTGTTAAACTGTCTCAGGATACCCATGTCAATCAGGTTGGTAGGAGAAATGGAGGGAAACTGACCATCCATAATGCTAGGTTAAATCCTGTTTTACCAGTGGGAGATAAAATGAAGGCATGTGGTATAACTGGCTACTCTAAATGGGGTCTATACTAATGAGGTGCTCTATAGAGTGCCTATACTAGCAAAATGTTTATAAATGGTATGCGATTACTGTAGATTTGGTGGTTTTGGGAATTTTTAAGGGGCAAAAATGCAGCTGAGGTGCTCTCTGAATAGCTAAGCATAATTTAAGGACTTCTTGGCTGGATCACTGGCAGCTACTAAGGGAAAAATTAACTATTGAAGTTTTTGCATCTATAACCATCAGTGGTTATCCCCACTGCACAGTGGTGCACAATGGTACCCGGAGGTGTGCTATGCATAAATAGATGAATACAGTAGAGAAGTGGCTAGCAGCGTAACTCTGTGAAGATGTGTTAAAACAAGAGCAAACCTGTGCAAATGTGGGGCTTATGTAGCAACAGTGAGCAAACTGAATTAAAAAATGTAACCAATAAAAAAGTTCAAGACTGAGCCCTGTGCCAACAACCTTCAATTATATGCATCCTGACAGCACTTTCCTTCCATAAGGGTACAGGGGAGCCCTCTAAAACAAAAGATAGCCCGGTTTATTGCTTAATTTAGGAAACAGAACCAGATTCAGCAGGTCTATGCTACAGCAGACAAAAAGTACAACAAATCAGCAAGAACATTGTTTAAACATCAGCAATATAGCAAAAGTACAGTTTAAATGTGCAAAATAGAGTATAAAATTCTACTTATGGTTAGCAGAATTCAACAGATTCCTTGGATTACACAGATGAGTACAGCAGAGTGTGGACTGGTTGATTAACTCTGTGGAGCTGTGTTAAAACAGCGAGCAAACTGAATTAAACAATTTGACCAATAAAAAAGCTCAAAACTGAGCCCTGAGACAGCAACCTTTAACCAGATGAGTCTTAACTGCATCCTTCTGTCACAGGGGTGCAGGGGTGGGGGGAGGGGGGCTCTCTGCAACAAAAGATAGCATTGATTAGTGCTCAATTTAGCAAACAGAACCAGATTCTGCAGGTCTGAATCTAGTCAATGCTACAGCAGACAAAAAGTACAACAAATCAGCACAAACAGTTTTAAAAAATTAGCAACATAGCAAAAATACAGTTTAAAAGTGCAAAATATGTATAAAATTGTACTTCTGGTTAGCAAAATGCAACAGATTCCTTGGATTGAATAGAGGGATACAGCAGAGCAGTAACTGTTCACCTAACCCTCTCGAGGTAGGTAACTTAACAGAAGAACAGATTTTGCATTTGCGTCAATTTTCTGAAGGTTATGAAGTCTGAAGCTCAAATGTCTGTCATTATTTTATAATTTCAATCTTTAATGATTTGCACTAATTACCCAGAAAACCACAATTTTATGAAAAACGGACCAAAAATATGAGACAAAAATCTGGACATTCTGCACAAATCTGTACAGTTGAGAAGTATGGTCGGTACTTGCACCTGCAAGACCTGAGCCCCCACTGGATGTACCCGTAGTGTACAATGTTAGGTAAATAGCAATAGGACAGTAAACAGCAGTGCCATGACATAAGGCTGTGTAAATAACAGATAGAGGTCACAGTACCACAGTATGGAGACAATCATTTGCCCTTCCCTGGTGTTGTCCAGAAGTAGATGTCCCTTTGAATATTAATGCAGACAACATTACAGATGTTGCTTTCACTGTTCTGTTAGTACTGCAATTGCATTAATACATACCTTTACACTTACATTCCTCATCATCACCCTGTGTGGATTTGTGTGAATTGTTCAATTGCGCTGCTGTAAATCAAAAATGATAATACATGGATACGTATCCAACATCAATATGCGACGATTTACTCTGTTGACATTGTCATTGATGTCATGCAAAGTAAGACACACATCTGCGGACTGGAACTCCTACTTCTATCCCATCCCTGGTATGTGTTGCTTCCACTCACCATATACAGGAAAGCAAGAAATAATGTGATCTCATTGAGGAGTAATGGTCATCCTCCATTGGTGGCATCCCTTGATCTCTCATACTGTTTTAACCCATTGGCTGCATGAAAGATCATGCCAAAGCAGCATCGTCAACAGGCCAGGCCACATAGGATCTATAGTGACCTCCAACCACATTAATTATGTTGGCGATATTGGCCCACACGTCATTCCTCTATATTGTACTCCTTGCACATTCAAGGATTCTTCACCCCTGTTGCTAAAGACATACTACACAACCTCTTAGAGATAGAAATTTGGACAAAGTAATAAATAATGGGGGACAAACGTCCAAAAATAGGAACAAATTTTAAATATTTTTCCTACAAACTTAGAAAGTTGACAGAATAACAGTTTTTTTATTAGTGTGGATTTTTATGAAGGATATGAAGTCTGAAATTCAAATTTCTGTGATTATTTTGTGATTTCAATCCTCAATGATTTGCCAGAAAACCACAATTTTATTAATAACAGACCTAAAATTTGAGGCAAAAAATGTGGACATTCTGCAAAAATCTGGACAGTTGAGAGGTGTGGACAGAGCATCTAGTATGATATCATTTTCCTTTGGGGAGAAATTATCACCCCCTAGGTCTGTTTACAATCAAAAAGACTATGATACGTACAAGATCATATTCTTGTGGGGGCCCAGTTATGCAGATTAATATGTGAACAGTGCATAGCACCACAAACAGTATGCATTCCTGCGCAATGCAAAAATCCATGAAACACTGACTGTGACAAATACAAATGTGACATATAAAAAGTAACACCGATCCATGCATATAACAGTTGTAAAATCAACATAACTTGTGATATCTACAGAGACTATATGTAGGATTTGAAACCCTTACAACACAATTTGGTTAATGAAACAGAATGTGCTGAAACCAGATGGATAGTGAGATTAGGAGCAGATAGGTCTTCTGGTATTAATGGTTTTATACCTTTAAAACCCATCCTAAAGAAAAGGAGGGCAATTTATAGAAATGTGATAGGTTGATACTTATTTTAAATATGTGAGGTTTTATACTGTGTGTTATCTGAGGAAGGGCATATGGCCTGAAAGCGGTCATCTGTGAAAATAAAGTTTTAAGGTATTTTACTCGACGTGGTTGTTCTCTGTTTGCCTGTTTTTGGATATACCCTTACAACACATATCTGTTGAATGGAAGTCCAAAGACAACAGCATCACATCAGATGAGTCTGTAAGAATTTCACATTCAAATACTACACAAATTGAGATTTGAACAACTTATGGAAAGTATTAGAAAACCTTATTATCTGTAAGCAAGCCACTGACAGTATGGATATGCATAAAGTTAGTTCAGACAGAACTGAATTAAATTAATTAAGTTAAAAGCAATTATCTTAAAGCAGACAACTTAAATAAAAAAGTCAAAACAAGTACATTTGAGAATGATTAATGTTAACAGAGGTAATATTCCCAAAAACAAAAATGCTAGCAGGTGGCGATTTACCTTATCAGTTATCTATGACTTGAGTATCATTGAAAGTGAGAGCAGCTAATATGTGCTCATCTTTAAGTACAATTTGTGGAGTGCATAATTAATGAGGATTATTAAAATTTCAAGTTTTGGAATCCCATTTGCACACTTCTGTGTAAGTTCTATAAATTCATTACATTAACCAATAGCTCAGTGTAATGGGCACCTGCTCCACACAAGTACCTAAAAGGAAACATTAAATGGTACCATGTGTAGCATGTGTCTGTTATCTTCCAATGATCTGATCACATGACATATGCACCACTTTTAAATATTGATTCTGATACATTTATAGATTGGACCATTGCTATATTTGAACTGAGTGGGACCTCAATGATCATTTTCAACTTTTCAAGTTCAAATATATTTTCCAGCGGAGTATTAGATGTCTACTTCCAGGAGATTGCAATGTGTCCATCCACCCAGTTGGACTGAGAAGGAGACCACCCAGATGCTGACCATCTATGCTAGAGTGGAGTATCAGATGACAGCCAGACTCAGCAACTTCATGATGACTGACATTTGAAACCAGATTGCGAGTGAGCATTGTCAGCATATGGGGATCTACTGGAATACAGTGCAGGTTCACCACTGCTGTGATGACCTGCATTGCACTGATGCTGAGGAGCTTCATCGGAGGGGTGCCGAGGTGTGGAGAAAGCCCATGTATCCCTACAATGCCCTTATCCTATGTATACCTAACCATTCCTATGGAATTTAAAGATATAGCTGTGTCCCAAATATATATATATATATATATATATATATATATATATATATATATATATATATATATATATGATATATTGCTTTTATAACCATTAATTATCTCTTCTGACAATTAGCTCATCTGGATAATTGAGAAGACAGGGTAACTGCCCTTAATATTAGTATGGGTTATATTTGCTTGCTGGTAATTTGTTTAATAATGTTTATAATATGCAGAATTCATAACTTTGTAGATGTACATCTGTTTTCCAGCACATAATAACATAATTTCACTCATCCACTGTACTCATGAATCACTGTCACCTATAGCGCCTAGGCCACTGATGACTATGCATTTCGTAGGTATCTGTTACAGTACAAAATCATAGGTTCATAGGTTCATAGGTAGATACTAGGCTATCTGCCCTAGGGCATTTATAAGCCTAGCCAGAGTGTATTTGGCTTCCGCCTCCCTATTAGATTAGCCTACTCTGCCTCTGTAAAGTAGGTCACAGAAGGTACCCTTTTAAGATTAGTTTACTGTGCCTCTGTCTAGCAGGGACACAGAAGAGATCCCAGGGGTGAATTTGCGATTTCCCATCCACGCGTCCAGATTTTGCTTGAAGAGGGTCAGCGAGGGGCTATGTCTAACATGAATTGGGATTCTATTCCAGAGTGAGGGAGCCTCTGGGAAATGAATCTGTCCCTCCAGCATGTCCTATTTATTTTTGTGCTGAGGTTTAGGTCCCTGGAGCGTGTAGCTCTAAGGGACTTGGATTTTTTGAGGTGGAGCATGTCCATTAATTCTGGGTTTGACATGGCTTTGTACATCAGGCATAGATTGCCTCTGAGTAGGCGGTAAGCAACTGAGTAGAGCTGGAGTTTCTTTAGTCGAGCTGCATAGGACATCTGTTTGTAGCCCATGATCCTCTTGGTGAGGTACTTTTGGGGTCTCTCCAGTTGCTACAGGTGTCAGGTAAGGTACATCCCAAAAGGGGCACTGTATTCAATTATGGGCCTGATGAGTGACGAGTAGAGGGGCACAATTACCTCTCTTGATCTAGATGCGAACCCTTTTTGATAAGGTGGGCTATATAGAAGGTCTTTCTAACCACTTTGGCAACGTGATTATCAAAGGAGAGATTACTATCTACGTTGGTCTCCAATTATCTAATTACGTCTTCCGTACTTAATGGATTACCACCTATGTGGTAATTTGTGGGCACCTTGTTTTTCATCACCAAATCTAACAGTGTATGAATGAATAGTGACTCATAAATAACTTCTTGCCGCGGTAGCATTGTCGACTCACAGTAAGACATTGTTCAGTTAGATTCTCAGCTAGAGCATCTTCTGTGTGTGGGTGGGGCATGCGTGAATGGGCGTACCTTCGTTGAAGGTTGTGCGTCAGGGCCGGCAACTCGGCACGTAAAAATCTACTGCCAATCATTAGCGGCCTGGAGTTCCACTGTGGCGACCCCTAACCGGGAAAAGCTGACAGACACAACAACAACTTTATTCCTCAATAAAGTGATCAGTCTTACTACAGTCCAGTTTGTATAAGCCAAGTTGAATGCCTGTCTGACTTATTGCACATATGTTTTCTGTTAGTTATTGATACCTGTTATTTTTTCTTACATTCTAATGGCAAATAACTATTGCAGGTTTCTGTATTCATTCATTATCTGCACCAATATGAATTAACAAAAGCAGTACTTATTTGTTAATCAGAAATATATGTGGGTCTGTTAGTTTGCCCTGTAAGAAAGCAATCTAGCATGTTTATACTTTGGCATATGCTGTGGGTTCAACTCCATATAAGGGAAAACATCATATCCTTAAATTGGTATCTTGCTTTCTTTCACACATACTCAAATGTTTATCTCTAAAGAGCTGTTTGTTGACATTAACATTTATTTTATGCATGGTTATGAATAACTCAATTACTCAGCAAATTCCCATGAATATGTCCACAAACTGTAATGGTCTTTTAACAGAAGCACTTTAAGTTCTGGTTTGGTAAAGCTTGACCCTGTTATATGTCTGGCAAAGTTTTGTGCAATATGATACTATTTTCCAAAGTGCTATCAAGTGTAGTTTTGTAATTCAATATTAAATTTTCTTCAGCAACCAGGGTATTCTTATCTTTTGATTGAGTCAGTTGGTCAGAGTTACATCTGAAATGCAGAGCAGGGAGATACAGTTATGTATGCATTTGCTTTGTGATTTGCACTTTGACAAGGAATATCTTCGAATATAGTTCTTTCACATACCTTACTGTGTCCCTGATGTACAGCACCTTTTATGTCTTTGTTAACAGAAGCTGTGTGATATATGACACTGTCCCACTCTCAGAGGAATGAAGGTTTTCCATTGCTGCTAATGGTTCTGATAACAGTGCTAACATGAATTCATTCTTGCTAAGCATTTACTTATATGTCCAGCAGGTATTCCTTTTTTGTAATCAGAAGCCATAATCCATATTAGTAGCCCACCACCCATTCAGATGATGTCATCACCTCCATTCTTTTAACTGCATTCACAGCATGCAATCTATGTCAAGATTTATTAGTTGGGCAAGTAATCATCAAGGTTAGAGTTTGGACATGTTTTCAAACAGCAGGTTTGAATCTCATCTGCTCCACCCTGTTTTCAAAGATGTACAAGCCCGTGTATGACAGTGCAAAATGTGGATATTGATTATGTGCTGCTCTTCAGACATAAATATTGTATAACCTGATCTGAAGAATGAATACCCCTGTTATTTGAGGACTGCATCATTCATAGTTGTTCTTTTCTTTTATCAGGTGATGAAGCAGATGCACAGGCTTAAGTAGCAATAAAGGGAGTGAGGTATGTTGTCATTTTTTCTGTTTAATTAAATAAAATACATCTGATCCTTCCTTGTTACAGGCCTCTATTTTTTAAATTACCATATATATATATATATATATATATATATATATATATATATATATATAGATAGATATTGCTTAGATTGCCTGAATATCCATCATGCATTAGCAAGGTAAGTATAATAATCACAGTATTCATATGCTTAGCAGTCTGATTCAAATTCAAATATGTGGAAATATCATTTAGCATCAAGCCATGTTTTAGGCACATAGTGTTTGAAATGTAGATCAGAACCTTAATGACAGTCAGATTTCTATACCAGTCACACATATCTTGAGTGCTTTGACTTTTTCTTGCAATGTATTTGTTGGTACACTCATATGTGTGGACATGTTTCTTGGTCACTGATCTGTTGTGTATAGCTTCTTGCTCACAGGCCTGGTGGGTGTTCATACTGTCATTTGCAGATTGTGTGGCATGCACTTTAGTTCAACATTGGGTTTGCATCTGCTTGCAATGCCTTGGGTGACTTTGTTATAACATACTTGTATCCTGGGTCTATCGATACCTTTGCATATAGGCATTTCTTTGCAACATTTCATAATCAGCAAGCATCATCGTGGTGTTTGCATTTTGCAGGCTACAGTTTGCTAATAATTGTTGGTATGTTATGCATACAGTTGTACACACACAATACTGTTTGAACAACATTTAGTAGAATCTCATGTGTCACAGGCTGTGATGATTCAACATTATAAGTATCTGTTACTGTTGTGTTTATTATGTTGATGTGGGTTCAGCCAGTTATCATACTGCCTGGATCAGATGTTTGTCATACGGCTTGCCTAGTTTGCACAATATTGTCATGTAAAAAGTGTGTTCACTTTAACAATGTCACTTTGATGGTTGTTCATATCATTCATTACATGTCCAGACTACAATTTTCATTCATACACAGACATATCTGCTCAGGGAAGACATGCCAGTGAAAAAGAAAAGGAGTAATGGCATGCTGACAGACACTCAAATGAACAGTTTACTAAGACTGATTAAATTATTAAACTGTGCATGTCCCGATGATAATATCTTGACATTTACAAACTTATATTCTATCAAATTTCAGTTATGTTAATGTGTCATAAGGCAGTGTCAATTATGGTTCCAGTCAAATTCCAGGAAATGTTACATGTGCTTGCTTAGCATATACTTGCTATGCTTCATGCTGGCCAATATTCAAATGTGTATGTGACGTTATGATTCCCACTGGTAAACTGTGATATGGGTGCCACTGCACTGCCCTGATTGAACTGCTCACACTGGTGATGGGTGCATTCCCCTTGATATGTTTAGTTATTGGACATGTCCATAACTCTAGATAAAGTGATATAGAAAAGCTGTTATGTGCATTAGGAACCATTCAGCAGCAACGATTGTGCTAATTATACTTGTGCTATTTGTTAATATTTGCAACATTTGAAGCTGAACTGTGCTTTAAATAACAACTTTGATGGATGCCACTACCTTCAGTGTCATATTTATATTTTCAGATGTCACCAGTCGATGGGAAGTCAATTAAGTATGTAAGATTCCAGATTTGCACATCAGTTTCAATTTAAGGTCAGCTATGATCTTCATAAGAATGTGCAGCGTGATAGACATTTGCTATTCATCTTTCATGTTTGGCATTTCATCTTGACAGACAATCGCCTATAAAATGGAGATAATGAGCACATGCTAGGCTACTGCTGGAGTCATTTGATGATGATGATGATGAAGAAGAAGAAGCTGGACCATCACCTGCCTACACCATCATGCTGGCTGCACCAGAGAGTAGATGACACCAGAAATGAAGTAGAGATGATTATCAGGATGATATCTGGGAGGTTGTGACCAATGCATATGAAACACAGGTGAGGGTCATGATGGGGGCATTCTTCCAAATTATGGCATGGGCTATGCACTATTCTCTCAGGAAGATAGCCAGTGAGGTTATTTGTGAGGCTCAGCCCCACCAGCCGTATCCCTCCAATCCATAAGTATTGTCTGTGTGCTCTAGTTGTGTTATGCTACCACCATGCTGATTGTCATATAACTGATTGAGCTGCATATGCACTGTAGTGCATGAATAGTATGTACCTGCCATGCTTATGTTTTATCATCATGTGATATTTAATTATGATTTGATGTGTGCATGACACAAACATTGCACTTTCATTACACATTCAGCTGTCCATGCATTGTGCCAGTTAACTTGAAGCCAGTGCTGCAACAATTAGTTTGTAAACATGTGTTTTATTGAGGGAAGCTGACAGATAGCAGATGTTGTCCATAGTCCAGCACTACCACTGTGGTATGGATTATATTTGTGTATTGCTGTATCATGTATGTAGAATAGAAGGACATGTCATTTCCCATTTTGTTTGGATGACAGTTGTCAGGCTGTCCCACTGGCATGATGTGGTGTGGTGTGCCATGTGTTGTCAATGGTGGTGCCACGTGTGGACATATACAGGTATGTCATACTTATGGGCTGTCCTTTTTTGACTGCCTCACACAACAGTGTAGCATTATTTTATACACCATGGTAAGGACAATTTACTCTGTAACAATACATTATGGTGTGCTTCCTATATAGTACATTTCTACATCCACTACTTTTTCACATATGTTCACACACTACACCAACAGTTGTACATGACAACTTATGACTGTACATGTCTGTGCACATAGTCGGGTGTATACTGACATGCAATTGTATCTTTTACATGTGAGCATTCACTGACGTATTACTGATGAGCTGTAATGATTCTCACAGGAGTGTCCTCTACTCAGTAATGAGCAGGATGTGTGACATACACCTGCAGTTGTTTGTTCAACATTGGCATGATAGGTTAAGTGCATGCGATTGAAATTCTAAGCTTGCTTACCTATACCTGTTGATGTTACATGATTGCACATAACTGTGTTTGTTTGATTTATACATGTCCATTTCTGTCATCAGCAATCAGTCTGCTCATGTGGCATACATTTGCCATTTGCTTGATTGTATTTTGGGTTGGCTTAGACAGCATGCAGTGTGCTGTTCTACTGTTACAGAACAAATTGTCCATACCATGATGTATATAATGATGCTACATTGATAATTGACAATGATGCACATGCAGTCAGAAAAGGAGGACTTTCCAATGTGTAAATTTATCTTGTGGTTATGCTTTTCCCTGCTGCGGACCCCATGTTGTCCACCATACTTCCACCTTCATATTTCCATATTATATTTTGCATATATGTTTGGCTTTGCTGCAATTATTGACCATCATCATGTATTACATTGTTAAAATGATGAGCATGTGCCAAATGTGTGGCCATTTTACAGATGCAAGACATGGGTTCATAGGTTGATACTAGGCTATCTGCCCTAGGGCATTTATAAGCTTAGCCAGAGTGTGTTTGGCTTCTGCCACCCTTTTAGATTAGTTGACTGTGCCTCTGTATAGTAGGTCACAGAAGGTAGCCTTTTTAAGGTTAGTTTACTGTTCCTCTGTCAAGCAGAGAAACAGAAGAGATCCCAGGGGTAAACTTACGATCTCCCATCCACTAGTCAAGATTTCTCTTGAAGAGGGTCAGTGAGGGGCTCTGCCTAACATGGATTGGGATTTTGTTCCAGAGTGAGGGGAGCCTCTGGGATATGAATCTGTCTCTCCAGCATGAGCTATTTATTTCTGTGCTGATGTTCAAGTCCCTGGAGCGTGTAGCTCTAAGGGATTTGGATTTCCTGAGGTGAAGCATGTCCATTAATTCTGGGTTGGACATGGCTTTATACATCAGACACAGATCACCTCTGAGTAGGCGGTACTCAACTGAGTAGAGCTGGAGTTTCTTTAGCCGAACTGCATAGGGCATCTGTTTGAGCCCCTTGATCCTCTTGGTGAGATACTTTTGGGGTCTTTCCAGTTGCTGAAGGTGTCTGGTAAGGTACATCCCAAATGGGGCATTGTACTCAATTATGGGCCTGTTAAGTGATGAGTAGAGGAGCACAATGACCTCTCTTGATCTAGATGTGAACCCTTTTGTGATAAGGTGGGCTATATAGAAGGTCCTTCTAACCACTTTGGCAATGTGATTGTCAAAGGAAAGATTGCTATCTACTTGGGTCCCCAAGTCCCTAATTATTTCTTCCATACTTAATGGATTACCACCTATGTGGTAATTTGTGGGCACTTTGTTTTTCCCAAAGGGGATGACTATGCAATTTTTGGCATTTAGCTTTAGGCCATGGCTCTGGCACCAGTTATCCATCTCTGTGAGACCCTTGTGGAGGATGCTTGTGTCAGCTGGAGAGTCAATTACAGCACCCAGTTTGCAGTCATCTGCGAACTTGGTCAGCCATAGTCCACCCGTGTTAGCCTGTACCTCGGAGAAATATATACCGAACAAGAGAGGTCCCAGGACTGAGCCTTGTGGGACACCACGTGTAACTGCTTTAGAGTCTGACATGGCACCTGCTATTCTGACCATGTGGGTTCTATCCCTGAGCCAGTTTGCAACCCATTTTGTGACATAGGGGTTGATATTTAAGCTGGTGAGCTTATTTATGATGCCCAAGTGAGGTATTGTGTCGAAGGCTTTTGCGTGGTCCAGGTAGGCTGTGTGGACTACTTTCCCTTCATTTATGGCTTTGGTAACTGTTTCAAAGAAGTTGACCAGGTTCAAGAGGCAAGATCTGCCCTTAACGAAGCCGAATTGTGTAGGATCCAGTGTCTGGAGGTTCCCAATGTCTTTGTTTATGATTTCCATGATGATACGCTTCATAGCTTTGCAGACCAGGCTAGTCAGGCTTATAGGGCAATAGTTTCCGGGGTCTGTTGCGGCACCACCTTTGTGGAGTGGGACCACTGTTGCTGTACGCCATTCCTTGGGTACATATCCTATAGTAAGGCTGAGATTGAACAGTGACTTTATATGAGGGTTTAGTTCTTCTTGGAGCTCATGTAAGATGCAGCCCGGGACACCGTCTGGTCCCATTGATGCTGTGTTTTTTGCTTTGGAGAGGGCAGCTCTCACCTGTGCATCTGTGATCTCAGGAAGGCTACACTCTGTTGGGATAGACATTTGCTCTTTTTGGGGGGGAAGAAGTTTGCACTGAACCTTTCTGCCAGGATGTTGGCAATGTCTGTGGGTTCATTGTATTTTTTGTCATTTTGCACTAACTGAGAGCATATCTGGGAGTTGCCTCCCAAAATAAACAACTCCTGCAAGTCTTGAACCCAGGACCCTGCACACCAAATACAAAGTGATTTACCACTAAGCCATACCAGATAAATCTGCACAAAAGTCACTGGATACTGCTGCAATACATCCTTGTCCTCATGACACTTGTGTGTTAACCATTGTATGTTGTTGAATTCCATGTGCACAACTGGATACCTGTAGTTTTATATTTTGCAATTATTCTTACATGTCATTGGTGTGCATGTGTATTGACATTGCTTTCAAGTACATTCTATTTAGGCCCGTGACGATCATACAAATACACCTACACCTATGTGTTGCTTTTGAAATGGTATATGTATGTGACATGTATGTATTCCATTAGATATCTCTTTAGATTGTGTACACTTAGTTGGGTATTTAGCTGCCATACTGTTACTTTGCTGCAGTACTGCTGTTTGGCACTGTGCTTGGCTGTTTGGGTTTCATATGCATGGTTGGAGGTTTAGTTCTGCCCTACACTGGAGTTATCTAGCATTCTCAAATCTGCATGTACTCATCTGTAATGTTTCTTGTCTTACACTTGGACTACTGACAGACTACTTGGATATATGTTTCTTTATCCAATGAGTATTGTGATCCTTATTTATTATCCTTGAATACACAGCTATCATTTGTCATAAGCATCCAGGTATGACTGCCACACAATTTGCAACATGTCATAACATGGTAGTGCATAGGTAGATATGTTTTTCTGTGTTTCACCATGGCTGGTATGCATCCCTATGCTGTTTGCCAACTTTACATTGCTTGTGTAGTGCAGCGTGTAGTCTGTTTAATGTACCTGTCTTTACTTTGTTTTTCCAAACTTTGTCTGTCATGCATTGCAATCTCTATTCTATGGCTATACCTGTGATGGCTTTTTCCTCCTCTTTCTCTAGCTGTCCCTTTCCTATTATTAATAAAAATGGGACCTATCCCCCCAAAAAATGTTCATGCCCCTCTGACTTTCTTTCTGATTTTCTTATTCCATCATCTTTATTATATGTCCCTCTTCTTCACCCATACCCCACATCATATTTTCTATTTTCAACTTTTCTTGGATGTATGTTACCTGTGTTTCCCACACAAGTCCTGCACTCATTGTTATCTACATTGTGATGATGTGGCCATGACTGAACTTCACTTTTATTTGTTGTTTATTAGAAAATTTAGAGATTCCTTCAGAATCGAAGGGTGAGAATTAGCATATTTTTATACTAATGCAGTTAAACTGATATTTCATAGTTGTCCTCAATTTTAATCCACATATTCTGTTATAGATTTGTATTTAAGACTGTCAGGATGCTTGAATTGTGAGATTATTTCCGTAACTTTGTTTATATACATCACACTTTAATACCAATTCTTCATTGCTTATAGATTACTTGCGGGTAATGTTCAGTCTGCTGTTATTACTGAGATACTCTTTTGTGCGCCAAGTTACTCTGAGTTCATTGTGGCACATTTACATATTACACTGTTATCTGCAACTTCAGTGCTGATATTGGCATAATGCACTGGATTACGTGAACACTGGAATCTGGTCCCATATCTCCCCCCACCCCCACATAGGATTAACTGAAAGACCAAGTCCAGTCAGTAAAAATAGTAATCAATTAATAATAGATAAAAATAAAGCAGCCTTCATAAATGAATAGCTCATATCTATCTCCCCTTCCCATAAAACATCCAACAAAGTCCCTATCTGCCCTATATATCAACAACAATCATCAGTATTGGCAGCAATGGCAGGAGGATATGCCACAATTTTACCTCTATGCCTTTAATTTCAAACCAGTTACTTCTCATTGGAATCAGGGACAAATCAAGAAAAGAATAATCAGACAGGGACACATAAAATATCAGTACAGTTAATGAGAGTACTTGACAGAATAAGAGAATGTGAATTAATACAAATTTTTCTGAAGTATAGAAGTCTGTTATAATTCTAATAATTGACATAATTTATTAAGCACAACTCACAACCTGTTTCTCCCTAAAAGGTAATTTGATTCTGTGCAAAGCCATACTGCATTTATGCATTACATTTTAATGTGACCCATCTGTCCTGTCCACCACAGAACCAATATCCAGATGTTGGTCCGGATTTACTCACAGGTAAACAAATCCAGAAATCATTATCAGACAGGGACCATTCAGGGACACTTAAAATATTTATATACTGTGTTAACTTGAGTCACTAACAGAGTAAGTGAATGACAATCGGTATGCATTTTTCTAAAGTGAAGAAGTTTATATTATAAGTCTTAATACCTTTCTAATTATTGCAATTATATATATATTAAGAATAATTCTTCACTACCTGTTTCTCCAAAGAGTAATTATGTAAAAAAGTCATTAAACAAATAAGCCATACTAGTTCACTGATTTACATTACATTTTAATTTGACACATCCTCCAGGCCAAACAGCTCACCTCAGCAGTCCAGATTACTGCAGAATGTCCAGATTTTTGCATCATTTTCAAACAAAACACTAGTGATCAAAGTTACTCAATAATGCCAGACACATCCTTCCTTCAGAAAATATATGCTGACACTAAACCTATAAATTCCAGCAGGTTGCAGTTTTCTAACTTTCTAAGAGCAATATTTAAAATATGTCTCCATTTTCTGGACTTTGTCGCATCACTGTTATTGTGAAGTTATTAAATAATGACATGCATTTAAGTTTCAGACTTCACATCTTTCAGAAAAAAATGCTTATTAATTCAAATCCTGTTATTGTAGCAATTTTCTATGTTTATAAAAGCAATATTTAAAATCTGTCACTATTTTCTGGCTTTTCTTCCAACACCATTACTAATCAAAGTCACTAAATAATAACAGACATTTGAGTTTCAGACTTCATATCCTTCAGAAAATGCATTCTATTACACATCAGATTTCTAAGTCAATAAGTGAAATATTTAAAATATGTCTAGATTTTTTTTGGCCTTTGTCCCACCATCGATGTTCTGTGAAGTCACTAAATAATAACATACATCTTAGTTTCAGACTTAACATCCTTCAGAAAATGCATGCTATCACACATAATGTTATACTAGCACAACTTAATTAAATTTATGAGCAAGGTTTCTAATCTGTTCCTATTTGTGGACATTTTCCCTTCATTATTTTTAGGCTTTGTCCATATTTCTTGCACTAAGAAGTTGAGAGGTATGGAAAAATATTTGTCAACCAACATGCACAGACATCTTGTCTGTCTGTGTTTACCCACACTCATACACACTCTATGTGCAGACAGCCAGTGAGAACGATAGATAAGGATGGGGATGTAGATTAAAATGTTGACACACACACACACACACACACACACACACACACACACACACACACACACACACACACACACACACACACACACACACACACACACACACACACACACACATCTTTATTTAACTTTTAGATTTTGTTTACTTTTTCTGCCATCACAATGCCTGCTCCAAAATTAAAGCAAATTATCCTTCTCTTACAGCTAGGAAACCACCCAGCAGGTAAATAAATTGGGTTGTTGGATGGACTTGTGAATTTGATGAAATTAACAAAGCCGACTAGCCAAGCATTTTTAATTTTTTTTTATAAATTGAATAGGTGGAGTAGCTCATCCACAGCATACAATATATTTAACCAAAGAATAAATAAACCAAAAACAAATGACACAGCTTGTTGTGGGAACCAAAGATAGAAAAAAAACAGTCTCTGTGGTGTCCCTCGAAGTCTCACAAACTCAGTACATCAATATACTGGGTCCAAAAACAAATAATGAGGCAACGTTTCCGTGTGGAAGATTTAAGATTCCCTAGAATTCAATCACCTAGTAAAAGCCATACTGCTAATATCCAAATTAGTAACATGTGGTAGAAACACTTTCTTTAAAAATGTTTTCAATGTATAAATTCACTAATGAAGGTAGGGAAGCACAAGCTGGTTCAAGTCAAATTTTTATTTAAAACACACAAACAAGTGATCCAAACAGTAGTTGAAAAAACAAAATAAAGTGTGCAAATTCACCAGTCCATTTATATACCTGTTTAAAAGCATGTTTAAAAGCACAGTAGTGGCTGACTAAGGTAGCTGCATTGTAAAAGATAATTAGCATGTTTACTTGCTAAATACCCCTTCCCCCATACACCAGTGTGAAATTCAACACGGTGCTACCCCACTTCAAGCTTTGTGAATCCAAGATATGTTAAACTAAAATAAACTAACAGTTAAACTAAAAATTATCCATTAATAATTGCTAAAACTTCCTGAAAGCAATTCATTGTACTATCAAAAAAAGAAAAAGTTAACATAAGTGGTCAGAAACAGCTCTAAGATCAAAAGAGGAGACACTGAAGACCTTGAACTTGACTGAGAAGAAAGACAAAGAAATAGGTGGAGCTGAATTAAAATGGCTGCTCCTCAAAACTGCATGTGTGAGGACTGCAGAACAGAAATGCAGCTGAGGCTGGCATGAAAATAAGGAACATAAGGAAGATGTGGTGGAATACAGGAGTCTAGGTAGTCATCAAAGGAAAGAAGGAATGCAGGAAAAAGTCAGACATAGAAAATATGGACCAGACTAAAAAGGAATACTGGTTGGCTAACAAACAGGCTAAAAGAGGAATTGCAATACAAAGTTCAAGGCATCAGAGGCATTGCACCAGCTTTATTAAAGTAACTCAATAGATGACACAAAAAACTATATCAGGTTTTCAAAACAAAGACAGAAAAATAAGGAAAACAGTCAGACAACTTTCATAAAGGATGCCAGTAACAACCTACTCACCAGTACACAGAACATCAGAGGCAGATAGAAGGAATACTTCCAGCAACTTCTGAATGAAGAAAATTCTACAAAAGTTGTACTGTCCCAGATACATTCTGTGATGAAAGAGAGGGAGGAACTTGCCATAGAAGAAAGAATAGTACTAAGTAAAAAGAAGTCAGGGAAATCAGCAAGTTCAGATGAGGCTATGGCAGATATGCTCGAGATCTTGCATAAGAAAAGGAAGAAATGGTTCCTGAGGATACTCATAGCAGTACAGAGATAAAGGCATATCTCAGATGACTGCAGAATAAGCATACTAGTGTCAGTGTACAAGAAGAAAGGGGATCTGCACATATGTGGGAGCAAAAGCATAGCTTGCTCTACCAACACCCTGTGCCAGTACCACAAACCAGTGCCCTATCACCTCAGAGCTTCAAGTAAATAGCAAAAAAAAAAAAAAAAATGCCATGTTAAGTTGATCTCTGCATTTTAGAGATCACCTTATTACAGTAAGATCCACTCCCCTTTCCCATCTCAAGGAAAAAAGGGCACTCACTGTATTAAGCTCATCTGTACATTTTAGAGATCGGCTTATTACAGTTAGATCCACCAAGCCCCACCAGCTCTTCAAACAAAAGAAACAACAAAATGCTGTTCCCTTTACTGGCGCACACTGTTTGCTGCAAATGTAGCAAGCATCTACTACAGTTTATTCCCTGAATTCAAGGTGCTCATGTATTAGTTTCAAAACAAAAGCTCTTCTTTTTTAACTGCAGCAAACAGTTGCTGCAGTTTATAGCCTGCCTGCATGGAGTGCTATGGTGATCATGTCTTAATTAAACATAAATAAATAAATAAATAAATACATTTTTCTATTAAACTGTAGCAAACTGATTTCTACAAATATACCAAGCAGTTGCTACAGTCGTCAGTTTCGATCACACACAGAGAACTGCCATACTTAGGTTTCATCTCAAATGCAATACTGGAGTTTAAAAGATAGCACTGTACTAAAAAGAGATTGTGATGAAGGATAGCCAATCATGCCCCCAAACCCTTTGCACCTAGGGAAATTGCCTCTCTCCCCACCCTAGATATGCTTCTACTGGGCAGTACAGAGGTATCATACTCATGTAAAACTGCATGAACATTTTGGACAGGGGAATTTATAAGTGAATATGAAGTGAAGTAGAAAGTAAGACAACTGACAAAATGTTGGCAGGGACACAGTAATTTCAGAAGAAGCTTTTGATTTCTTGTATTTTCTATTACTTTTTTCCAATCTTCTGTTTAGTATAATGTGATATGATTTCTTTGCACTGTGATTTACATGTACTCTGCTTTTTATTGCACATTTAAAACTAGGAAGGAGACCACAGCTGCATCTCTTGTGAGTCACACAAAAATTAGAGCAGGTCAGTTAAGAAGTCACGCAGAAGATAGAACAGGTCATTTAAGATTAAGTATCTGTGAAATGATGGTGGAGCTCAAAACTAAACCTTTTATTTAAGGGAAAAATAAAACATTTCAAAGCTGTACTGGAAAAGCTCACCCAGGCCCTGCCACAATTTACTTTGATGGAAAGTTTAGCTTGCTTTTGATTTCTTGCATTTTGTATTACTTTATTACCTTCTCCTATTTTTGTATATTGTTATTTGTTTTCTTTATACCATATTTTATTTGTATTTGGCTTTTAATTGCATATTAAAACAAGGAAAGCAACCACAGTTGTGTCGTTCTTGTGAGTCACACATACTATTTTTCCATCCTTCCACCCTGGAGGTATTGAGGTCTTAAAGTAAACTGTCTTTCTAGTTGCCTGCCACTTATGTTAATTTGACCACAGAACTCCTTCCCTCTCACCTTTCATTGGTTGTTGTGAGTAAGCACAAAATTATGTTTTTTAAGATATCACTCCCCTTCAACTATTTACATTTATTGGCCATCCTACTGTAACCCATAGAGTCAGAATATAAAGTGCCCATCCCCTTTTGACCTGTCTTGCTTTTTTAAAATTAGTGGATCTCCACCTAGCTAAAGCTTAAGTTACTCCCTCTTTCATGTCTAACTGCTTAGTACATACTGCAGTGCTTAGGATATTAACCCGTCTTTTCCATCTTATCTTTAATACCTGCTACATCTATTTCAAGACCACCAACTATTGCAGACCTAACATTCTGCCTCTCAGTAGTTGTCTTGGAATTAGAGCCTCTGTTTTCTCCTTGTGAGAGAAAAAGCACAGGGACATTATTTTCTGGAAACTGCTGATCAGCAGAAATCCTAATACCTGCTTAGAGGTGACAGCTTGGAATCTATGCTTATATTCTGGTCCTGGTGATAAAAGGAGCAGAGTGCATTGATTCCTGACTGTTTCTGGTTGGGCACTGTCTGTGATTGATATTCCTGATTGGTCTTGTTACTATTCAAGGCATCTACCAGGAAAAAGCTACAACAAACCTACAGACCCTTGTACCAGCTGGGATAAGGCTGTGGATCACCAAACAGGCTGTGGCCTGCTTCTCATCTTGGGATTGGTGCTAATGTTTTGCCACTGGTGAGAGAATATGCAAATGACTATTTTATCCCAACAGAGTGAAGCTGCAGTGAGACCAGCACTAGAAGAAGCCAGGCAGTAGCCACTCATACAACTCCCTTATTTTCATCATTCTTGACAAGCTTATTCTTTGTTTTCAGTAAGTACTGCTTCATTTGTCTCTAATTTTAGAATATCTGCCTAAATACTTCATGCTTAAATTTTCAATGTTTACTTATTAGTTTCTCCTCAAGTGAAGGCAGTGCTCTGTATAGACACAAACACCTTGAGTGACATTTGTCCTGTAAAAGCATGATTGAAATTTCACCAATACCTAGTTGCCCACAGGACAGCTAGCTTGCAGTGGCAAACACTGTCCCCAGAGTTGCAAATTGGATACTCGTGTTATTGCTTTATATTCTCACTCCAACTGTCTAATCAATAAAAACGGGTCTATTGCCATGGATATGAACTTTCCCACCATCTCCATTACCAGCTTGGTGGATATGGGCATCCTGATGCAATGTAGAAATTGCCTCATGTTTACTGACAACCAATTAATTCTCAAACAAACTGATATGGTATGTGAGATATGTAGTTACACAATGTCACTGGAGGCAAAGCTCTTAAATAAAAGTACTGCTAATCTCAATAAGGTCAATAAGGTTGTCAGTAGTACACACTCTGTACACATAACACAATTCAAAGCAGACATATAGACCCACATATACTAAGGCATGTAAATGTAACCTAGCTACACCCCAAGGAAATCCTAGATGAAGTACACATAATAAATACCTTCAGCAGCACCGAATGCACTGTTTTAAAATAACATCCACATTAGCACATACAATCTCATCTCATGGAGCCTCTACTTCTAAGACCATAAGGCAAGCCACCACACAGTTCAACATTCTGGTCATTGGAGACTCCATCATGAGACACATCAATGTCACTCTCAGCAATGATGAGTAAGGAGAAAGTCATGGCCCATTGCTTATCAGAGGCTAGGACCTGCCACATTATGTATGCATTCAGGTCATTGGACTACAAGTACCAATATGACTCAGTCATAGTCCATGTGGGTGTAAATGACCTAAGACATATATCCTTAGACTATATGGAGAGAGACATCATGGAGCTCTCAGAATATGTGTCTCAGGCTGTTATGAGCCTAGCATTGAGCAGAATTTTACCTTCTCCAATGATGATGCCACAATATGAACAAAAGATTAAGTTAATAATTGGCTTAGTTTCTGGTGTAATCCTAAGGGGGTGCAATATTTGTCAGCATGGAAGGAGATGGTCAACAGACCACAGTGGTTTGTGAGTATTGATCTGCACCTCTCCCCTCTAGACTTTTGAATATTATCTAAAACATTCCCTGGGATTCATGAAGCTTGCGCCATGCGCCGGAGTAGCGTCGGCGATCTAGCACCAAATATGGCCATCAAGCGATTCAAGCAAGAGCTGTTTCCACGTGCAATACCAGTGTACACCAGAGCTGCGCAGCTCCCGGGGCATGTATGCTAATTACCCCATCTGCAGCAGTGTAGCATGCAAATGAAGGTATATAGTGATTCATAAAGTTGTGCAAGCATAGTGTAAGCATGTAGAAATGTAAACAAAAAAAAGTTTATGGCCACACCAACGCAAAGTAAAACCGCAGTGCATCGGTGCACAAATGGGATCACAAGGAAAATATATTTAGATGTCATAAAACTGTAATGTAATAGAATCCATGATATCCTCATAATAGTCAAGGGCATGCATGCTACACCACAACCATGGCACAAGGGTTGCTAAGGGTCTGTGACAGTGATCCATGTGTTAACTAGGAATTAGCAATCAATGCCATGCAAATGAGTCAAGTAATACTGAATCGCAAATGCCCCACCGGCGTAATGATGTACCACACGGCATAGCATAACAACACTGAGGAGTGGCCTGGAGACAAACATGACATCAAGAGAGGGGCGTGCTACCATAGCTGTAAGCACATTTGATCATTGCTAATCTGTGTTGCATGTTGCTAAGCAAAGCCGCAGTATAGGGGTGTGGAAGTAGCCATAGCTTTGCTTAGCTGAGAGCATACTAGGTAATTGAAAGTTCATGTGAACGTGGATGAAAACACGCAGAAAACCCGGTAAGCATTTGTGTGCAGCGCACCACAGCTAAAACAGGAAGGATACAGGAAGACAATAAGGAAATGCTGCAGCATGGTAATTGGAGTACAAATGAGTAATTGCCACCTAGAAACTCACAGTGGGCCATAGACAACAACTAACAAGGCTTCTAGCAGCTACCTGCAGAACAGGAAAGAGGAGGTGCCGTACAGCAAAGAAAAGAGAATTGTCACAGCAGAACAAAGCACACTTGCAGTAGATTAGCTACATAACACATTTCCCAACACAATCCTGGGTTGTGGAAGCACAAAAAAAGAAAGGCGGCCGCTGGATGCATGCCTGACAATGGGAGGTGAATCGAGTTAAAAATAGAAGTAAAGGCCAATAGATGAATCATGACAGACAAGCGTAAGTCAACAACAAAGGCCCCACAATAGCAGTACCTGCTGTAAAACCAATAATTAAGATACCCTGCAGCTGGAATAGCACAAACACACCCAATTACACCAGCAACACCCATTGCACAGTAGTATAAGGTGTGAAAGCCCCCCACACACACACACTTGTGTATTCCCAGACACTCTGCACCATTGGTGTATACAGACGGGGAACTTTTAATATGTATATGTTAGGGGCTGCCATAGCTTTGATCCACCAGCATGTGTTGGAGTCTGACGGTGGTGTGGAGGATGATGCTGACAACCATCTCAGGCACCGGAGGAGGAGACAAGTGTTCAGACCTAAGGTAACCTACCAGGTGCTACATGATCTAGAGATAGTAGAGTGTTACAGGGTGAACAGGGACATCATACAGCAACTTGTTGAGCTGTGCTGGCCATGCCTTAGAGCCAGAGGTAACAGAGGGGAACCCATCCCAGTAAACACAAAGGTATGTGTAAGCTTGAGAATACTAGCCACAGGTACCTTCCAAAGGCCAACTGGGGATATCATGGGGATCTCACAGGCATCAGCATCCAGGGTACTCCACCAGTTCCTGGATGCCATGTTACCACATGCTAATGAGCACATATACTTCCCTCGAATGCAGGAGGAGTTGGGCAGCAATATACATCTCTTCCACCATGTGGCAGACTACCTGGAGGTACTGGGTGCAATAGACTGCACGCACATACACATCAAGTTACCACACAGTGAGCAGGGTAGGCCCTATATAAACTTCAAGGGATTCCTCTTCCATCAACTGCCAGGTCGTATGCAATGCCCAGGGCATAGGTTCATAGGTTCATAGGTTTATACTAGGCTATCTGCCCTAAGGCATTTATAAGACTAGCCCAAATTTTTGTGGCTTACGCCACCCTTATATGAAAAAATACTGTGCCCATTAGTTTGTTGTGCCTCTGTCCAGCAGTGACACAGAGATGATTCCCGGGATAAACCTATGATCTCCCATCCACAGGTCAAGATTTCTCTTGAACAGAGCCAGCGAGGTGCTCTGCCTCACATGGATCGGGATTTTATTCCACAGCATAGGGAGTCTCTGAGTGATAAATCTATCCCTCCAGCACGTTCTATTTATATCCGTGCTAATGTTTAAGTCACTTGCTCTAGTGGTTTTGTTGGATTTGGATTTTTTGAGGTGGAGCATGACCATTAATTCCGGGTTGGACATGGCCTTGTATGTCAGGCACATGTCACCTCTGAGCAGACGGTATGCAACTGAATAGAGCTGGAGTTTCTTCAATCTGGCAGCATATGACAGATTTTGGAGTCCCTTTATCCTTTTGGTGAGGAACTTTTGGGGTCTCTCCAATTGCTGCAGATGTCGGGTGAGATACATCCCGAATGGGACATTGTACTCGATCATTGGTCTGATAAGTGAAGAGTACAGGGGAACAATGACCTCACTAGATCTGGATGTGAATCCCTTCATGATCAGGTGGGCAATGTAGAAGGTCTTTCTAACCACTTTAGCAATGTGAGTGTTAAAAGAAAGGCCACTGTCAACCTGGGTCCCCAGGTCCCTGATAACCTCTTCTGTGCTTAGTGGATTGCCACCTATATGGTAGCTTGGGGTTACCTTGTTTTTCCCGAAGGGTATGACTATACATTTTTTGGCGTTTAACTTCAGGCCATGGCTCTGGCACCAGCTATCTGTTTCCGTGAGTCCCTTCTGAAGGATATCCGTGTCGATGCACTTTCCACTATGGTGCCCAGTTTGCAGTCATCTGCAAACTTTGTCAGCCAAAGTCCTCCCATGTTGGCCTGTACTTCTGAGAAGTAGATGCCGAACAATAGGGGGCCAAGGACCGAGCCCTGTGGGACACCACTTGTGACCGGCTTGGAGTCTGACATAGCGCCAGCAACTCTAACCCTGTAGGTTCTGTCCTTAAGCCAGTTTGCAACCCATCTTGTGACATATGGGTTTACATTTAAGCTGGTAAGTTTTTCTACAATACCGAGTGGGGTATTGTGTCGAAAACCTTTGCAAGGTCAAGGTAGGCTGTATGGACTGCCTTTCCCTCATCAATGGCCTTGGTGACTGTTTCAAAGAAGTCAACCAAGTTCAAAAGGCATGATCTGCCCTTGACGAAGCCAAACTGGGTCGGGTCCAATGTCTGCAAGTCCCCTATATCTTTGTTTATGAGCTCCATTATGATCCTCTCCATAGCTTTGCAGACTAGACTTGTTAAGCTTATGGGGCGGTAATTACCAGGGTCTGTAGAGGCACCGCCTTTGTGGAGTGGGACCACAGTTGCCGTACGCCACTCCTTGGGCACGTATCCTGTGGTAAGGCTGAGATTAAACAGCTGCCTTATGTGCGGGTTTAATTCCTCATTTAGCTCATGTAGCACACAGCCGGGGACACCATCCGGTCCCATTGATGCTGTGTTTTTAGCTTTAGAGAGAGCAGCTTTCACCTGCACATTTGAGATGTCTGGGAGGCTACACTCTGCTGGGATTGCTATCTCTCCTTTAAGGGGGGGGGGGGGTGAAGTTTGCACTGAACCTGTCTGCCAGTATGTTGGCAATGTCTGTGGGTTCAGTGATTTTTGTATCATTTTGGACTAATTCTGAGCATATCTGGGAGTTTCCACCCAGGTTCCTAACATAGCTGAAAAAGGCCTTATGATTGTCCTTTGAATCCATGGCAATTTTTCTCTCAAAATTGGCCTTAGTTGATTTTATGAGTGCTCGTATTTTTTACTAATAATGATCAGGGGTGACTTCCCTTTTATGGATTTTGTTCTATCATGTAATAGCTTTCTCCTCTTATTGTAAAGTTTGTTAATGGCTGGGGTCCACCCGACTGGACGTTTGCCCTTTGTGGAAAGAGTCTTGGTTTTATTTGGGATTGCCTGATCCATGCAGTCCTGGAGGTGTTCATAGAAGGCATTTGTAAGGGCTTCTGCAGCTTTGGTTGTGGTTTCCACTGGCTCAGGGGCCTTGAAGGATACCACACCAGTCTTGAGTAGTGTGAAGTTTGCTTTAGAGAAGTTCACCAATGAGGGATATACTTTCGGTGTGGAGCATTTTGTCCCCATGTTTGTGATAATGAGATCTAGTATATTTTCTCCTCTCATGGGAACAGTGACTAGCTGTTCCATGGCATTTGAATTTATGAACTCCAGGAACCACTGGGCTAGAAAGTTAGGGCTTGAGTAATGTTCCCAGTCTATATTCGGGTAGTTGAAGTCACCCAATATGATGGTGTTTGGAGATACATTTATACCCTCCAGTGTCTTCAGGAAGGCTGTGTGGGGTTCCTGAGTTTGAGAGGGTGGCCTGTAGCATGCTACAATTTGTAGAGCAGTTTTGCCTATGGTTAGTTGCACCTGGATGGTTTCGAAGCTTGTGTTGCCACCAACCTGTAGGTGTGGGTATCCTTTATGAATATGGATACACCCCTCCTTTTGTGGTGTGGTCCGGGTTTTGGGGCGGAACGCATGATATGAGGTAAAATCTAATAGTGCCGGGTGCTCTCAGGAGCCTTGAACCAGGTTTCAGTTACAGCACAGACATCGATGTTCTCCATACTGAGAAGGGCCTCGAGTCGTGCATTTTGAGATTTAGACTTCTGGCATTGAGCAGCATTACCCTCAGTTTCTTCCCATTTTTGTTTTCTAGGGTGGTAGGTTTAGAATTTGAGCCTTGCCTAAAAAGGCACTATGGGGTGGCAAGAGCCTTAGCCAATATCCGGAATCCCAGGGTGACAGGTGCAAGCCGTACCTTCTTGGCAGCGTGGCTTGTCAAGCATGTCATCCCAGGCAGACAGACACTGGATCCCCTTTGAATGACACCAGACATTAAGCCAATTGTTAAAGCTGATCATCTTGTCTCTATATTGTGGCATCATTCTTGGTGAAGGAAGGATACTGCTCAGGGTCAGGGTCATACCTGCCTGGGCTACATAATCAGAGAGCTCCTCTATGTCTCTTTTCATGTAGTCCAGGGAGGTACATCTCAGGTCGTTCACACCAGCATGGACAATGACTGTGTCATATTTGTATGTGCCGTGGAGTGACCAGAGTGCTTGTGTTATGTGGCGGATTCTAGTGCTCGATAGGCAGCTTACTGTGACCCTCTCCTTGTTCAGCCTGGTGAGTGGGACGTCAGTGTGTCTGACTATGGAGTCACCTATGACAAGTATGTTTGGTGTTGTATTTGGCCTTAAGGGCTGTGACTGCTTTGCACACTGCTTTTGTGGTTTATGTGTTGCATGTGGGGTGTCTTGAGGTAGCAGTTGTTTGGGTGTCTGCTTTGGAGGCCTCTGCTGTTTAGGTAAATTTTTACTCAGAGCCTCCGATTATGTCTTTGTGTGTTTATGTGTTTGATTCAGTGGTGTGGTATTATCATGGATGTGTGTGCTGGCAGCCCTGGAAGCTATCACAACTCCCACATCTGGCATGCCTCACAGCTGTATCAGGTATTTGCCAGGGGGACATCCCATATGGCCACCTTGTTGACGATGCTGGCTATGCACTGGAACTGTGGGTAATGATTCCCATCAGAAATGCATACACAGCCACGCAAAAATGCTATAATGAGGCACATACAGAAACCAGAATCATCATAGAGCACGTGTTTTGGATGCTGAAATCATGGTTCCGTTGCTTGGACATATCTGGTGGAGCCTTGCAGTACTCTTCAGGAACGTGTGCCCACATCTTCATAGTATCTGCCATGCTGCACAATATGATCCTGTGGAAACAGCTGCAGCAGGGCAGAATGGTGAAGGCCCTCACAGACCACCACCATTGCCAAGGGCCCCAGAGGCACAGAGGGACTCAGACCACAAACACCCTGAGCCAGCCCCAGTAGGCAGACGGAGGTGTGCCCAGTATGCTCATGCCTTGGCAAAGAGGGAACATATAGCACACACACTGACAGTGTAGGCACTCATGGACTGACACCCTTCTTCAACTGCACACACAGCAAACATGGATGGCACACACACACGACCACCTGTAAATTGTCATGTATAGGTGGTCTACTATGGGCATCCTACATAGGTAGCCCTCAACTATTGTACACACAATTACCATTGGGACAAGGTAAGTCAATACCTGAACAGTAAATTAAGCTATCAGCATGTGTCCATACTGTATGTACAGGTTCATAGATACATAGGTAGGCACATGCCCAACCGCCGAGGCCACTCATAAGCATAGGCAAAACGTGTCTGCTGTCGCCACCCCATCAATCAACTAACTGTCCCTCTGTGGAGCAGAGCCAATTGTGGGATCCCTGAGTTGTAGCTACTGTTCAACACCCACTCTGCAAGGATTCCCCGAAGTCTCAGGGAGGGTTTTGTATAATGTAATCAGGGATGTAGTTCCAAATAGTGGGGAGTATCCCTGACAGGAATCTTCACAGATGTGTGCATGTTACGTAGTATACCTTAAACACACTTTGCATATATAGGTGGTTCTTCACAGAATAATAAACATGTGGAACACACAACCGCTGAAATGTGCGTTAATCACGCTTGCACTAGCAGTGCCTGCTCTGAGAGGTAAGATATCACTGCCAAGATTAGAACATGCAACCATGTACACATTCATCCCAATAGCATACCACTAAGCTACCTGAGATGTACCAATGGCAGTTGTGTATACTGATGAGATAAAACAAAAAAGGTAGGAATGTGGTGAAATAGGACAAACTGGCATGTACCCAATGAAAGGTGTATGTTTTATATATATATATATATATATATATATATATATATATATATATATATATATATATATATATATATATACACATCATCATATATAGAGAGAGAGAG
Organism: Protopterus annectens; assembly: GCF_019279795.1. Lineage (NCBI taxonomy): Eukaryota > Metazoa > Chordata > Ceratodontiformes > Protopteridae > Protopterus > Protopterus annectens. The sequence goes on along the minus strand of NC_056728.1, from coordinate 1,483,676,547 downwards.
AGAGAGATATGTTGATATATGGGGATATACATATATATGTAGATATATAGATAGGTTAACAACATCTACATAACCATGGAGGTACATATAAATGGGATACCTACCACATACTGACTGCTTTACATACCGACGTGCGTCATCCTGAAGCTTAAGGTCCAAAAGAACACAGTACCGAAATGCCAGATGCGCGAGGTGGAATCTCACGATGTTAATGGACAGTTAGTCAGTGCTTCTGGTGTTGCAGTTTGGGTAGATTACTGTGTGTACGTGTGTTTCTTAGGGCTGTAATGTGTGTAAGTGTGTGTTCTGTGTGTGGTGTGTGTTTTTGGGGGACTGTAATGTGTGGCTGTGGGTTAGCTTTGTGTGTCTGTTTGTGCGACCTAGGATGTAGAATATTAAAGTAGGGGGTGGTGTGGGGGGTGCAGACACCTACATGGGGGGTGAAGGGGGGTTTGGCCACCTCCTCATACGTAGTGTAAGATTGTTTGTTTGGATGTGTTGGGTAGTAGTGTGTCTATGTGTGCACGTGTGTGTTCCATGTTCATATTACCTTCGCAAGTTACTGTCGATGTCGGTAATGTGGGGTATGGGAGTCTGGTTCCGGTACTGTGTGCATCAGAGCACTGTGGTTTCGGGATTCCATAGGTCTCCCATATACAGCGGTTGAAGTTTTCATATAGGTGTATAACACAGAACATAGCAATCACACATTCCGCCACTACCAATCTTTATGAACAAAGGATATGGAGAATATACACCTACACACTATTACAAATATGTGCTATGGACATGAGACCGTGATAGTGTTACCACCTGTCCCACTTTGCGAGGGACACTCCCTCTTTGGTTGGTTGTGTCCCGACCAAATATATTAAACGTGGCAAATGTCCTGGGATTGTAGGACATAATTCTGTCCCATATGTACTGTAATAGTTGCATACAATTGTTATTTCTCTATCTAAAATACCTACATGTTACAGGAAACAGGATAGGCAACTAAACTGCTACAAGAATAAGCTTATATTTAGGCAAGAAAGGAAATTTTATCCCTTGTACTGACCATGGTTTTGTGTCAGCCTTTAAAATCAGATGTGTGTCCTGAAAAGGTCCCACTATGGCTATATGAAAAGGTGGCAACCCTAGCCAAATAGGGTCAGTCACCAACACAACTATGATGACTGCAAATACCTATGACAGAAACACACAGCTATCATGTAGCAACACGTTATTACATTCAGATGTATTACCTAAGGGATTCAAGGACTAACATCACCTGCATGCTATATAGGAACCACATAACAGTGCCTTAATGAATCAGCCTGCAATTACCATTGTATTAGTCCGCAAAAGGATAGGTGTTCAAATAGGGAAGGAAACCTCACGCACATAGCGATTATGTATAAAAGCAGTTCCTACACACCTGCATCTGCTAATTACACCCACCAACATCACCCCCACACCCAAACATATTGCAATACAAACTGTAATAAGATCACGAATCATTCACAGACCGTACGACATCTGCAGAAGCCTTAACATACCTTGTCAGAGACACACTAACATGGCCATATGTGAAATAGCTGCTGTTATACAATGGAACAGCTGCTGATGTAATAGGGTTTGTTTGCACTAATCCCATTTCAGAGGGTTGTGCATACACTGGGATGTGTTAGCAATTAGTTAGTAACAGTATAGTATGCTATACTTGTATACCAAATCAAGGATGTCTGGTCAGCACACTGTACACCACATATCAGTTCATGCATAGCCATACGATCTTGAGCTGGCCAAACATCCTTGCCAGACTTAAACATCTGCAGATGTATCAGGTACAAACAAACTCTGCATAAGTAGCACTGTTCCAAAATATAACAGCTGTATTCACATGTAGAACTAAATTGTCTATCCATTACACACAGTCCACGGAAGTCATGAAGCTAATATATCTCTGTGTGTCTCCATATAGCTGTTCAAATATATCGCAATAACACATCTAGGCCATCTCCCTTGAAAGTAAGGCAGATCCAAAAGGAGTACTCACTTATACACCACTGTTGCCATGGTATTGGCTAATGGAGTAGCTGCACAGCTGATGTGCATCCAATTAACTACTTTGGAACAGCAACTGTTGGACAAGATACCACATGTTACCGATATGTAACTAGAAAAGGATGTGTTATCACACATTCAAACCATCCGTATTTACCAGCAGAACGTTACAAAGAACATTGAAACACAAACCAAAAAGGATTGAATCAACAGTTAACAACACCTCGGGTTACTAATAAGGTATGTAGAACAGTCAGTATGTCTGTGTATGTAGTACTATTCTGTAGTATTTAAAGTGCACACAATCCATATAGTGGAAACAGTTATCTTGTAGTGATGTATTGTTAAGCATATTAACGCTTGTAGTATTTGTATGTACTGCTGTTGGTCACAAGGCAAACACCACATACACCACAAGGGATGCTATATAAAGGCTTTGAACAGAAATACACCTCACCAGCCAATGTCAGTGGCAGGGCTGGTCGAACAAGTATGTGCTATAACAGGGGATAGTATATGTTGATATATTGTAACTGTAGCCATATGTATGGGTGTATTACAGAGAATAACATGTGGAAGGTTGGGCCACTGTGCAGGTATGATTTGCATTGTGGGATATTGTGCCAATAACTTTGTAATGTACAGTGTTGTAAGCAGATATGTATTACAAGCTACATAGCATTACTGTAATGTTAGGCAAACATTAGTTATGTCAATTGGCATTTACAATACACAATAACAGGATACATATGTCTTTTAGTGAGCCAACAGTTTATCAGCATGATAGCAAAGTAAAATGGAAGAGCTATTTAACTATCCATGCACATAAGACATGTAATATGTGCAAAGGTAGGTACTAGGCTGTCTTACCAAGAGTATCTGTAAGCCTAGCTAGTGTGTGTTGGCTTTCGCCACCCCCATAGGTTGGTTTCCTGTGCCTCTGAATGGCAGAGACAATAGTTCCCTGTGCCTCTGTCCAGCAGAGCCACTGCAGTGATCCCCGGGGTACATGTCTGTCTCCCATCCACATGTCAAGGTTTCCCTTGAAGAGTGCTCATGAGGGGGCCTGCCTGATGTACATTGGAATCATGTTCCAAAGCATAGGGAGTGTCTGGGTCAGGAATCTATCCATCCAGCATGTCCTACACATTGTTGTGGTTAGGTGTATATCCCTAGAGCATGTGGCTCTCAGGAGCTTCTGTTTAGGTGGAGCATATCCAGCAATATAGGGTTGGACATGGGCCTTGTATGTCAAGCAGAGATCACCTGTGAGTATGTGGTATGCAACCGAGTACAGGTGGGGTTTCGTAGGTTGGGTTGCATAGGTCATCTGTTTGAGGTCAGTAATCCTCTTGGTGTGGTACTGGTGTGGTCTTCCAAGCTGTTGCAGTTGCCTTGTAAGGTATAACGCAAATGGGGTGTTGTATCCTTTAATGGGTCTAATATGACATGTGTAGAGTCACAATGGCCCCTCTGATCTGGATGCAAACCCATTAGAGATTAGGGGGCGCCATGTAGAAGGATATTCTAACCACCTTGTCATTATGGGTATTGAAGGAGAGATTGCTATCTACTGAGGTTCCTGGATCCCGTATTACCTTTTCTGTATGTAGGGGACTAGCACCTATGTGGTAGTCTGCAGGTAATTAGTTATATCCAAAGAGGATGACTATGCACATTTAGCCATTCAGCTTAATGCCATAAAATTAACACCAGGTATCTGTCTCGGAGCGACCCTTCCAGAGGGTGTCTGTAACAGCTGGGGAAACAATTATGTCTCCTAGTTTGCAGTCGTCTGCAAACCTTTTCAGCCAAAGCCCTCCTGTGCTTGTCTGTACATCAGAGACGTATATATCGAACATGAAGGGTCCTAGGATGGGTATATATCATAACATCAAAGTTCTCTAACATCGAATGTTATTATATTGAACCCTAAACACCGAAGTGTGAAAACATCGAACAGTCAGAATAGCAAATTTTTTCCCAGGGAAAAAAATTGCTATTCCGAGAAACATACACACAGCAAAAACACACACAAAAAACAACCATCCACAAACATACACTTAAAATCCTACACCTAAACTAAACTTCACATACAGTACTAGCTATCCATTTACTTTAACCCAACCCTAACCCTAAGGTCTGTCACTATTGCACACCTCACCCATGCCCTAACCCTAACTCACCTAACTCACCCCTAACCCTAACCTACACACAATCTCACACTTACCTGACCCATGCCCTAACTCTAACTCACCTAACCCACCCCCTAACCCTAGCCTACACACAATCGCACACTTACCTGAACCCGTGCCTTAACACTAACATCCACACAACTGCACACTTACCTGACCTGCTCCCTAACACTAACTCACCTAACCCACCCCCTAATCCTAACCTACACAAAATCATGCACTTACCTGAACCAGACCCGTAATGCTCCAACATATTGAATGCTGAAAACAGCAAAGCCACAGCAATGGCCCACCGAATTCTTTCCATGGGAAAGAATTTGATGTCCTGCACCTTCGCTGTTTTCAGCGTTCGACATTACAGGTTCAATATTATAACATTTGATGTTACAGAACTTCGATGTTCTAATATAGACCCCCTAGGACTGAGCCCTGCGGGACGCCATTGTAACTGGTATACAGTCGGACCTAGGGTATGCAACTCCCACTGTGTGGGTTTTGTCCCTGAGCCACTTTGCAAACCATCACATGACACAGGGGTTAATGTTCAGGTGGATGGGTATGTTGATAATACCAGAAGGAGGAATGGTGTTGAAAGCCTATGAGAGATCTAGGTAGGCTGTGTGGACCTCCTTACCCTCATCTAATGCCTTGTTAACTGTCTCTAAGAAGTCCACCAGGTTTAGGAGGCATGGTCCTGCCTTAACAATGTCAAACAGGGAGGGGTCAAAGGGTGGGAGGTACCCAATGTCTCTGTGACAGTGATCCATGATGTGCACCATAGCCTTGCAGGCCAGGCTAGTCAGGCCTATAGGGAAATAGGTCCCGTGGTCCATTGTGGCGCCATCTTTGTGGAGTGGGATAACTGTTGCTGTGTGCCATTCAGGGGGCACTATGCCCAATGTGAGGCTATTATTGAACATGGTGCATAGGTGGGGAGATAGTACGATCTGAAGTTCATCTAAAATGCAAATGAATAGTCCACCAAAACAACGGAGCAGCGACCCAGCAATAGCAATGGAAGTAAAACAGAAGCAAACTAAAAACAACACCATGCGCTGGGTCTGATGGCTGTATCTAAAAAGTAAAATAATTACTCCTCAGTATAAACAGTCACAAATTCGTTGATAGAAAGTACAAAAACTGCAAGAAAGGATAAAGTCAAGTAGTTTATAGTTAATAGATTTCATCTTGATAATATTATCAAAGATATGGATAGATTTATTAGTAAAGGGCTAGAAACTAAGAATCTTAAATTAACAAGGGACACCAATGATTATAAGAATAAAAAAGTGTATGTGCATTTCAAAGAGTTTAAAAGCATGAGGCGGTTATCCAAACAGCCTGTGGCCGATTCATTTGCTGAGAACAACTTGAATACTATTAACAGCCACTCCAGTTTACAACAGAACTATAGAGTTAATAATGAGAATGGAGAAGGGTTTTTTTTAGAGGAGCCGACACTGAGAAGGTTGGAGCGGCTCCGGGACCGATACGGGGGTCAACAATATCAGCAGAATCAACCATATTACAAGACAACACACAGAACCAATTCTTGGTACCGCTAAATAGTAGTTACAGTAGTAATAATATAAGATGTATGAGTGAGGCACCAGTTTATCAAACTAGTCATTTTATGAGTGATATTTATGACAGTGTCACTTCATGCCACAATTATATGGATAGTGGTGATAGATTGCCATATTTTATGGTATTTACACAGGAGAAGGGCACTGATAACACTGACTGGCACTGTTCTGTTATTACAGAAGGAGGGTTTAGTGTATATAATTATACTGATACTTGTTTTAATGCTGCCTATGTTAAACTTTTTAAGAAGGGTTTTAGATTTGTCCCTTCATTTCAATTAGATGTTGGTAGAATTTTGATTAATTTAAAACTTTACACTAGAACACTTAACCTTAAGCTGTTTTTTGTTAACAACAAATGTAACCAGAGAGACAATACTAGTTTTACTCTAAAAAGGAGTAGTACTTTTATACCCCCACAGAACCCAATGATTTATTTGTTTGAGAGATTATGTGAAACACAAATCAGAAGAATATTAAAGAATGAAAAAATGACTTCTGATAATTTGACTTCAGCTGAAAAATGTTGTCTTAAATAATTAACTTCTACCTACAAATATAGGGTAATGAAACCCAATAAAGGGGGTGGGGTTGTTATTATGAGCAAAACAGACTATTTGAACAAAATGACAATAATGTTGAGTGACAATACGACGTATGAAAAAGTGTCAAAACATGAAATGGAAAGGGCATATGTTAAGGTGGATTGGTATCTATATGAATTTTTGATGGATGGTGTCATCACCAAAGATGAATATAATTTTTTATTAGTGGAACATCCAATGACGCCATCCATTTTTGGTATCCCCAAAATCCATAAGGACATACACAATCCACCCTTTAGGCCCATAGTCTCTGCCAGGGGTTCAAAGACTGAAGCCATTGCTGCTTATATAGATTTGCATTGTAAGGGAACTTTAAAACATCTGCCTCATATATTAAAAGATTCCTGGCATTGTCTAGAAAAAGCTAGAGAACATTTTGTTGATATTGAAGATGATATGACAATGGTAACTATTGATGCTGTCAACCTATTTACAGTGATTCCTCATGACTTAGGTCTTGAAATGTTTGAGACAAGTTTGCTGAAATTTAGTGAGTCTAATAAGGCTAAATGCAAATTGTTACGTGAACTGATGGCTATTGTACTTGAAAACAATTTTATGTTTATTAATGGTGAATATTATAAACAAAGTACAGGTGTGGCCATGGGGGCTAGATGCGCCCCCATTTATGCCAATTTGGTGTTAGCCTTATGGGAAACACAAAGTGTTTTTATTCTAGTTTGTGGCCTAACATTGCCCTTTACTTAAGGTACCTGGATGACATTCTTATTTTTTGGAAGGGCAACAGAGAAATGCTTATTGAGTTTGAAAATTTTCTAAAAACGACATCTAGTTTTTTGAATTTCACTTTTAAGATATTTGACAACAATTGTGAGTATTTAGATATTTTATTCTATAAAAACATGGGTAAGTTAGAATCAAGTATTTTTAGGAAAAAAACTCATTCCAATTCTTTTTTACATTTTGATAGTTGCCATCCCTATTACCAGAAAAAGAATTTAGTAAAGGGACAGATGGTCAGATTTTCTAGAATTATTAGTGAAGACATTCATTTTTACAATGAGATTAAAATATGATCAGATATGTTTCTGGATAGAGGTTATCCATTAGAATTAATTGTTAAAGTTAGTGAAGAGATTTATATTAAAAGACATCAAATATACAAACCTATATTAAAGTACGGTTTTGACAACAGTATATCTAGGACTAATAACACTACTAGAAATGATACCTTTATTATACCATTTAATGATATATCACCCAGGATAGTTAATATAGTACATGAGACCTGGATAAGTATTCTCCAGAATAATGGTGACCTTATTGATAATTTAGGGACTGGGCCCAAGGTCACTTATAGTAGGGGGATGAATCTTAAAGAACATTTTGAAGCAGTTAATAATAAGAATCTGTTCAAAACATCTTCGATGAGCAAATGTGGGGCATGCCATACTTGTAAATTTATTAATGATGGACCATATGTGGCGGTACAAAATTTTGGCAAAACAATTAGATGCCCAGGTCATTGTAATTGCAACACAAAAATGGTGGTGTACCTAGCTATATGTTCATCATGCCCAGCCTTCTATGTTGGAAAAACGATAAGGAAACTTTGAGAAAGGATAGCGGAACATGTTAGAGACATTAAAAAACAGAAAAATACTAGTTCCCTTTATATGCATAGTCTAAGATGCCAGAATTTTAAGAGATTTTTATTCTTTGTTATTGACAGAATTATATACTACAATAACAACAAAGGTGGTGATGACAACACCTTACTTGAGGCTAAAGAATGTTTATGGCAATTACCGATAAATGCAAGTTCTAGCCCTGGTATTAACAAACATATTTCTATATCAAGTATACTAAAGTACAAGTCTCAATTTATTTGATCTTGTATGTATTAGGTTAACATCTGATAATTTAATGTTTTAAATATTTTGTATAACAATATGAATTTTAATGTTAGTAGGAAATATTTCAATGAATGATTTTATGCTGGATTGTATAACAGTTATTTATTTTTAATAATTATTTAGATTTATTTTATTACCTAGAAATTTATATATGTATTTTTAACTTTTATTTATTGGTATTACATATACATAGTTTTTGACAAGAAGGTTTTATTACATTTACAAATTAACAAGTTTGCACAAGTCCTGGCTGTTTATGCTCATTTTTTATGTAAATATTGCTGATTGTACCTTTTAAATGAAGATTTTTTGCTGCGTAGGTAATAATTTGTTTAATTGTTCAATTATCCAATTTACATAAGGACTTAAAAAGAGGTTCAACACAAGGATTGTCAGTACTCTGAAGATGCCCTGATGTGTGTGGGTAAAAGCGCTTAGTACAATTTTGGTTAAATAAATAAATCGGTGGTCTGCAGTTGTTCCTGGTTCACCTTTTTTGTTTTACTAGTTCTGGAAGTTTGTTTTTAGTACCTTGATGAAATCAAGTTGGGTTGGGTCCAGTGTTTGGAGATTTCTTATATCATTATTGATAATTTCTATGATATTTCTTTCCGTGGATTTGCATATCAGACTAGTAAGACTTATGGGTCTGTAGTTTCCAAGGTCTGTAGTCGGCATCCCTTTATGAAAAGGAATGACTGTTCCTGTTCTCCATTTGTGGGGCACAAAGCCTGTTTGGGCACTACAGTTAAATAGCAATTCCAGAGGGCCTGGTAAGTCATGTTTCATGCCATTTAGAAGCCATCCTGTGATATTTTCTTGGCCCATCAATGCATTACTCTTGTCCTTAAACAGAGTATTGAGGACCTGCTCCCTAGTGATAGTAAGGGAGTTATACTTTATGGTATTCCCTGAGGGGAGGTTAGGGAGGGGAGAAAGGTAAAGTTAGAACTGAATTTGTCTGCCAGTAGGTTTGCTATATCCTCTGGCTCAGTTTAGGTTGCTCCATTAACAATGAGTTCTGCATACAATTGCGAGGAATGCCTTATGGTTTTCTTTGGCTTGGGAGGCCAAATTTACCTCACATTTCACTTTGCTATACTTTATTCATCCTCTGAGTTGTTTGTTTAGTTTGATGAGAGTGCTTTTATGCTGCTGGGTGCTATACCTCCTAAATTTTTGCCATGATTTTCTTCCTGCTGTCATACAACCTATTGTTGTTTTGATTCCACCAGAGTGGCTTGATTTTTAGTTATTACTTCTTCCTGGTGGATACAGCTGCCTCTTTGCAGGTATTAACATGTTCTGTATACAGTTTCTGTGAAAAGGTCTTCATAGCAGCAGTGTTCTCAAGGTTTATGGTGGCTTGAAATTTGCCATGTTATCACTTAATAGTAGGAAGCTAGCCTTAGAGTAGTTCCTGAACATCCTAGGTTTAACTGAGATTCCAGGCTTTACTTTTACTTCAATGAAGTCTATTTTGTTGTCTGACCTTACTATAGAAGATATTACACTAGAGGGTGCATAGCACTCTGTCATATTTATGAGGGCCCGATCCAGTATGTTTGCACCTCTGGTCGGCATATTGACAATCTAGCCCAGGGAGATTGTTTATAAAATCTAGGAATTTTTGTGCCTGTACATTTGGTATCATATATGAGTCTCAGTTAATAGCTGGGTAATTACATTCACCCATGAATATGGTATTGGGTTGGACGGTGAGTGTTTCCAATAAGCTTAAATGCATGTTATAGGTTTCCTGGGTCATACAGGGGAACCTAGAGCTTGCAAGGAAGTGGTATGGGATTTTGCCTATGATTATTTGAATGTGAATGAGCTTAAGTGCATTGTCCTGTTTGACTAGCTTTGAAGTATATTTATTTTTGGTTCAAATCGAAATACCTCCACCTTTAGTCCCTGCTTCTGTAGTAGTTGGTCTGAATGTATGGAAAGCATTATAGCCTTGCACTGCCATTGTATTGTCTGCAGCTTTAATCCATGTATCAGTGACTGCACAGATACTAGCATTCCCTAGGGTGAGGAGAGCTTGTAGAGAGTGTTTTTTTTTTTTTGGTTGTGATTTGCTATGTAATAAATATTTTTAGTTTGGCATTGCCTGAATAAGGCACTAGGAGGGAGGACAATGTTTCAGCTAATATTAGAAAGCCTAGAGGGGAGATGTGCAGGCCATCACTGGCAAAGCAGCCTGGTCTGTTGACCATCTCCATCCATACTGACAAATACTGCACCCCCCCCCCCCTTAGAATGACACCAGAAATTAAACCAATTAAAGTCAGTTCATATTGTGGCATCATCCTTTGAGAAGGTGAGCATGCTGTTCAATTCTAGGCTTATATCAGCCTGGGAAACGTATTCCAAGAGCTCCATGATGTCTCACTTCACATTGTCTAGGGAGGTATGTCTCAGGTCATTTACACCCACATGGACTATGACAGAGTCATACTGGTACTTGTGGTTCAATGGCCTGAATGTGTGAGTTTCTGAAAGAGGTATTGCACATGAGCCCCCTTCTCAAATAAATCCCTCCTTTGTGGGATCTCAGTTTTGTGTTGGTAAAACTGACATGGTCACCTTTTGAACCTGTCTTTTTTGCCAGTGTGAATTTTATTACATAGAAAACCGTCTTACTCACTGCTCTGACATCACAAAAGATTATCTGAGTTGCAGGCATTTATGGTAGGGGAACCCTATCAGGTTTTCCATACAGAAATGATCACTCTATAGACTAGCCCCCTCAAGCATTCCTAAGGATACCACAAACTTCACTTTGAATCAAGCCATCAATCTCCCAGTTTTCTATCCCAGACTGTAAAAACAAGGAAACAGAATATTCATCATACTGATCACTATTGCTGTAGCCTTAGCTATATGGGTTATACCATGTCAAGGATATAACTGCCAGCCAGCTTTCAAATCTTGAGAAAACCTTGCCCAAACTGTCAGGCAGCTTGAGCTCAGCTGACTAAAAGACAAGGTTGGGGGCGAACTCCTTCAGAGCATTTCTGCTGCCAAGGAGTACACTTCTGTGAGACTTTTGAGGATTGACAGTCTACTTGTGCTTTCCTTTGCTGGGCAGATATGTTCCCTTGGGAGAATAATCCATTTTCTTAATATTTTGATGTCTCATTACTTTCTTTAGAAATATTTTGATGTTTTATTATTTTCTTTAGAAAAGTTATTTTAAAGCTAGGGCCATTGAGTTTTAATGGACAGTCTCGAGACAGCAATGCACTTTTAAAATGAGCACTCATTTTTTTCTGTGAGTTTAAAGGAGGTATAAAGTAAGTGTAAACATTTCTTTCTGTGGAAAAATAGTTTATTTTACTTTCCTGGGGCTGGTACAATGTTTTAAAATGCTTTTTACTGTTTTTTTCATGTCAGAAAATTAACTTTTATGGACTGGCAGTGTTCACCAGCAATTACTGTTTGCCTTGACTGGGAAAGAAGCCCCATTTTCAGCTTGACAATAGAACAGACTACTGATCTCACAGTCAGTCCTTCTTCCAGCCACAAAAAAAAAAACAAAAAAAACAAGCAAACAGCCTTTTCTACCACAGCAGGCTAAGAATTTGCCTCAGCTGCAGGTGGGAGAATGTACAATTTGTTGCACCTCCGATCATTCATCTTTTACCCTGGATCCCTCTGGTGTAGCACCTACAGCCACTATGGACCAAAGGTTATCCATGTCTTCTGTAGCTGTTGGAGTCCTCTCAGTGGACAAAGGTGAGCCACTCTTGTCGGTCTTGGGAGAGGGAACAGGGAAGGCTTCCCTGTTGTGTCAGAATGCTGTGCCCGCTCATTTGGAAGCTGCTACTGCCATCAGTAACTTGGTCCCATTTTTCCCGTCTAAAAGAAAAAGAAAGTCAAACATATATGTAATCTTCCTCAACTTTTTCTAGATGTAGTTTACTGGGTCTGTCTCAGGGTTTAATTAAGGCTATTGATTCTCCTTTTAATGTAATTTCTGGTAAAAGAGGCATTCTCTTTTTTCGAAGAGATTCAAGATTTTGAGTCTGAATAGGAGGATGAAGTGATGTATACATTGTTTTCTCCTAAGATTTCTGATTCAGACTCAGTAGAGGCAACAGTTTCTGATTCTCCTGTGGGGGTTTCTCTATCTCTCTGACTATTGCTAGAAAGTGCTATTCTTTCAGTGGGAGAATATTGAGGTATCTCAGTACCTCAGAAAATATCATGAATTATTACAGAAGGATTTTCCAGAACCTTCACTTATTCCTCCTTTTCTGTCTGCTTTAGAAGATGTATATGTCAGTGCCTGTAATTTTCCTGATAGTCAGCCAGCTGCCACTAAAAAGACAGGCAGGATGTATTAAGTTTTTAAGTCTTAGATTTTTGTATACTATTCACAAACCTGACCAAGCAGCAATAGATTTAGTTGATCTCACTGCTGCAAAGTACTTAGTTAATTTCAACAAAACTCATTCTGATAAGGATGGGGACATTTACGATAGGTATGGGAAAAAGTGTGAACTTCTATGAGTTTGATTTACAAAATTTTGAATTGTCAGACTCAAGTGTTAAAGTTTGTTTTGACAAATTGTGAGAATATGAGGGATGCTTTATCTGCAGTTTCTTCTTATTCAGAAATATCTGCTTAAATAACAGTTTCTTCTACTGCACAGATCACTACTCATTGTTTACAGTGTGTGTGTGTGTGTGTGTGTGTGTGTGTGTGTGTGTGTGTGTGTGTGTGTGTGTGTGTGTGTGTGTGTATAACTCTGTTAATACTTCTTACAGGGCTATGACCACTGGTACTGTTTTGAGGAGGCTTGCATGACTGTGTTCTTAGATCCTCCCAGATGATGTAAACATTTTGAGATTTTAAATTCTCCCTTGGATAGAGATTTAATGTTTGGCCTCTCTGCTACAGAGGTAATCAAAATGGGTAATGAAAGGGCAAACTGATCCAGAGAATTTAAAATTTTTTCTCCCCTCCTGTTTTAAATTTTCCTTTTATAAATTTTCCAAGGGATTTTCTGTCTCCTCATCTAATTTTGTCAAAAAAATGAAAATAAAAATAAATAAATATCAACAAAATACAGGTAAACAGAGGTTTAGAAAGAAATGGTAAGGGGGTTCCAAACAGAAGTCTCAAACCACCCAAAACAAAGGAGAGTCCAACAAATCTGAATGACAGTTCAAGAGACCCCCTCCCACCATGGCTTCTATTTTCTTCCAGAAAGTCTGAATCTCCATGTTTCTCTTTGGCAACAGATCATGTCAGACAAATGGGTTCTGAAAACCATTCAGCAAGATTACAGATGGTATTGGACAGAAATTCTTCCTTTCCAAGGGGTCATTCCTCATAATCTAGATCAGGCTGTTTTGCTTCCACATATTGTTCATCATATGCTGTGCCAAGGTGGAATAGAACGAGTTCCTCCTTTCCAGGTGATGAACGGGTTTTATTCTAGGATGTTGCTAATGCCAAAGAAAGAAAATGCTTGGAGACCATCTGGATCATTCTTACCTAAGCCAGTTTATGATACTGCCTAAATACAAAATGATGTCACTGCACAACCTGTTACCTCTTCCTCCTCTTTCATGTTAGCTGAAAACACTAGACTTAAAAGATGCTTATCATCACATCCCTACTCATCCAGACTTCATATATTTATTAAGGTTTTATGTGTCTAGATCACATTATCAATTTTCTGCCTTATCCATTGGAATAACTATGAGCAAGAGTGTTCATGGTGTCTAGCTCAATTTATAGCTCATTATAGGCTATAGGGTATCCACATTTTTCTGTATTTAGACAACTTGCTTATCTTTGCAGAGTCTTTTTCAAAGGGTTAGGAATCTGTCTGTGGAATGAGAGCTCTGTTACACAAGATTCCAAGAAAATATTCATAAGTATTTCTTGACTCCTTCACACAGGATTATGTTCATGGGATGTCAACTAGACACCTTAGTTCAAAGAGCTTCTCATCCAAAGTAAAAAATAGATTTCTATATAGATCTATTTCTAAGATTTTTTTCAACTCAGACTTTGGTCAGTGTGAGGGAAATACCTCAAGGTCCTGGGTATCATAGCATCTATGATTCTCATGATATCCCTATCAAGACTCCACATGAGAAAGATACAATGATATCTGAAATCTCTTTGGTCACAGCATCAACACCTTTACCTTTTTTATATCCCAGTGCTGGGGTTTGTCAGAAGAGAAATTTGATGGAGTCAAAAGATATCCTAAAACCCAAGTCTACTCTTCTACCTCCTTGTTCCAAGGCAGTCAGTCAACATAGATGATTCTGACGTTGTTTGTGGAACCGTTTCAAGAGGGATAGAAGTACGTGGTGGATGGAACACCAAGGACAGATGCATGTACATAAATATTAAGGAGATGCTTGCACTAAGCAAGGCACTCAACTCTCTAAACAGCCTTTGGTCCGTGGGATCTCTTCAGGTTGTCACAAATGATACCATAGTCATGTGGTACATCAAAAAGCAAGGGGTAACCAGGATGTATCCCCATTTGTAGACTTGCTTCTTAGCTTCTTAGCTTGGGATGCAGCTTCACAGAACAGTTTCACTCTATAGGTATCCTACATTCTCTCAAAGCAAAATTGTGTAGCAGATCAGCTGAGCAGAACCAGGTCAAACCCTCAAATGAATAGAAGCTAGATCAAGGGGTCTTCTAAGATGTGACCTATCTGTGAGGAGTTCTTCAAGTAAATCTCTTTGCCTCCTTTCTATACAAACAACTGGCAAGATTCTGCTCCAGGATTCTATGCAAGAAGTCCTGGAAGACATATGTTTTTTTTTTCTTTTCCTTGGCCAGAAATGTTCTTGTATGCTTTTAGATCCTTCATTGAATATCCAGAGTACTTCTGAAGATTTAGAAGGAATCCCCCAAGATCATTATGGTGTTTTCCTTCTCACACAGGTAGCCATGATTCTACCTTTTTTGGAAATGTCCAGGAGCAATTACCAGAACCTTCCTCACAGATTTGATTTACAAGAGCAGGAGTGTTTGATACATCCCAACATCAATTAACTTCAATTGACTGTCTAGATGATAAGGTCTTAATTCCTTGTAGGCACCTGATGATGTGCAGCTGATAGTGATACAGGCAAGAATGCCTTCTAATAGAAAATCATATATTAGCAACTGAAAAGTTTTTCTAGTTGGTGTCAACTACATAACCAGCAACCTTTCAGGGATAGTTGTTCTCTGGTGCAAGTCCTTCACAAAAGCAGGCCAGCTGTTTATTCCTATTTTGGTATGGTAAATGGTTAACCCATGTCTAAACTGAGTGTTTCAAGATCATTTTCCTTGGCTATTATGTTTTGTTACTCCTACCTTGGCAAAGCTATTTCTGGCAGGGTTATGGCCTATTCTCCAAGAACCTCATCTTCACTGGCATACTTGAGAGGTGTGGACTCTAGAAGCAGTCTAGAGGCACCAACTTGGTCCTCCATTCCTATAGTTACACAAGCAGTACAAAGACAATTCCTTTTCCAGGTCCTGTGCAGAATTTGTAAGAGCCATTCTCCATGGTGTTATCCTTCCTCCTCCCAGGAAGGATAAGCCTGGTAAACTACACATAGGCTACTGCAGCAGTGAGAATGATAGAAATAGTACAGTTGTGCAAACCGGACTTACACATAACAGTAGATGTTTGAATTCTTCACTGCTGTAGTAGCCACACCCACTTTCCCTCCTTTTTGCTGTACATAGTTAGAGTGGTTTGCAAATTTTGCTGTGGTGGTTGTTCCTTTTTTATTAAATTCAGGATAAAGTTCCCTTTTTTACACTTAGTGGCAAGAACATCTTAAAGATTTGTAGTCCTTTTGGCTGTGTTTATAGTTTCCTCCAAAAGGGGGTTAGCCTATGGGCAGTCAGAGTTAATGTGTGGGAGGGAGTTAGAGCTTTGGGAAGCTGGCTAGGTTGGAAATTCTTGTCAGGATACAACCCATAGGCTACTGCAGTAGTGAAAACTTACACAACTGCACCTTCTACACAGTCTGTTAGAAGAAAACTTACCTTTAGTTTGCAACCTGTTCTTTTCATTTGATTGAACTGAATTGTTAACACATCAGCCTACAGTACAGGGATATGTTTTTTTAACTAGGGTTTTGTTTAATACATATATTTTCTTAGTTTTTCATCATAACACTAATATCATACTGAAATTTTAGGTCAATGTTGTTACTAGGCAACATCAAAAAGAGACCTGTTCATAAGTAGTAATAATTAGCTTGGCTGTGCGCCTTACATGAAGCAACATTAATTTACAATTCTCTCATGGAAGAGGTATAACTGATCCCTTGTATTGTACCAAAGCTTTAAGAAGTAGGCAATAAAAGGATATTGTGATTGAGTTATACATGTATGCTAGAGTTGCTGAAGTCCAAATGTCAAGAATATACATTGTTTGATTTGAGGTTATTAACTGTCCTCATTAACCAAACTGCAATCAAATATAATCGCTATATATTAGCATGTAAAGTGCTGCTCATATTTTTAAGCTAACTTGTAGGTTATCAAACATTTATACTTTTATTCAAATCAGTGGAATGATACATTAAGAGATAAACTGTATTGCAAAGTATAAATGCGTTGTTGGTTTGGGTAGAAAAACATCTGTGGCATCGATGGTAACCAGAAGTTACCTGTCACACTGCATAAACATATATGCATATATAGTAAAGCTATTCTTTTTGTTTAGCTAAAACAATTTGGTGCTCTTATAAGGCCCTCTTACATCAGAGTTTATTGACAAAGCTCAACCATAGGACTCCATGTTTGAAATTATCATTATTAGCGTATGAATGTCACCTTACTTTTCTAAACAGTCAAATTGTATTTTCACATGAGGCCACCTTTAGAGTAATTCAGTACAGGTAGTTTGCACTAGCAGTCAAAACTGTAAAAGAGAAAAAAAAAACAGATGTAATGACAGAAACAAATCAAACCTCTTTGTTGTTTTTTTTACGTTTTGTTGACAGAATTAGATATTTTTTTTTAAATGTGCTGAACTTAATTTTTACTCTATTACACAAAAAGCAAAATGATTACATTCAACAGTGATGAAAGAAGAAAGATGACTCCGTGGTATAGTGGAATGAAGATTTGACTATGTCCTTGCCGTCCAGGACTGGGTAATGGCTAGGATACTGAAAGATGCCACATGAGTAGGAAGAAGAAGAAAAAGGCATTGCCTTCTCACTTCTCTGAGGAGGGATGTTCAGAGTATATTAGGGCATGTTTCCCATTAGAAATTGTCTAGTGGTAGCTGAAACCTAACAGGAGCCATTTGATTCATATGGAAGTGTAAAGCTACCTGACAGGGTATGCCAGTACTGGAAGTGGGTTTCAGCCTCATGTTGCATACGTTGAATGCCTCTCTCTTGAGTATTTATTTGGGATGTCTAGCAAACAATACAGCAATATGCTGACTGATATACGTCATCTCTGCAATCAGCTCATGCTAGGTAGGGAAAAAAGGTGCAAAGTCACAGCAAGCTGCCAAAAGGTCTTCAGATATGGAGTGTCTCAATAAATATGGATACAGAAGAGAAAAATAGATAAAGGCAATGTTCAGTTTTGAAAGGATTTCAACATGCAGTCTTAGAGCATGATATCCAGCATCATAATTATCACAATGATTAAAAGAACTGCAATTAATGAAAGACTTAGAGGAAAGGTAAAAGCAGCATTTCACATTTAGTTAGTATGTTGCATGTATAGCAATATATTTACTTATGTTAAAATGTTCAAATCTGACTTGTGTAAGCACGTTCTCCTTTAGATCCTGTAAAAACTATCATACATGAAGGAGTGTACTTTAAAGTAAACAGTTTTTCAAGTTTTATCCAGTCTGACAGTTAGAACTAATGAGCTTTTTTCCATCTTAAGTGGTTTCAAAGTTTCTATGCTATCTGTTTTAAAGGAAGCCATTCAAGCAAACATAACTTCTTCCACTTGTGTGCTTTCAAATGTAACCCTATCTGGAGTTGAGTTAAGTATGTAAAATGAATTTTGAACAGTGAATTGACACTTGCATTGTTAATGTGCCCTCAGGCATGTAATTAATAGTGGAGTTTAATCTTTTATATTCAGTAGTTTGATCAGAATGCATAAGGCTCACAGAAACTAAAAGCACTGACCATCATCTCAGAGCAACAGGAAGGCATTATTAAAAGCACGGCTATCGTCTTTTTTAAAAAGTTAACATCTCAACAGTCTTCTTACTGAGCAATAAGCATGTCTCGTGCATCATACAACGTAATTAGAAGTATGGAACAGTACCCTCTAGACCCTGAAATTAATTATAACAGTTCCATATCTGATACCTGATAGACTTCTTTCTCTGCGGTATACCAAAGAGTTTTTGAAACAAAGTCATACTAAATTCTGAGTGCTTTGTCATGACCACTGTTTATATTGTAACACCTATAGTTTTATTCTACACAGGTGCACTGAAAAATCAATTTGAATGTTTTTGGAAAAGAGTCTTCTCTTATGAATAAGTTATAACTATTTTAAATCTATGACATGAATATATCAAAAGGTCTAGATGCATCTTTCTATTAGTGTGTGTTATATTACATCATAGGAAGGGTAATGCACAGAGACAGAGTTAATCAATCACTGATCTATCCTATAGCCTTGCTTGTTAAATCTTATTTCAGAGGTAGTTTGAAAACTGCAGCTGCCTGAAGCTACAATTGCTTAATGCAAATTAAAATCATTTGGGTGGAGCAATAAGTTATGCACATTGTACCAGTGCAAAATAAAACTTTGCTAGTTAATTATCTCATCAACTTGCTTGTAAAACACTATTACATGGTTCCTGATATGTTCATGTCACCTTTTTTTCTGACCTGGCTTGCTGCTATAGCTTGCAGAGACTATACAAACTCTTGCACTCAAATGCCCTCCATGTCGTTTTTTCGAGGATAGCTTCTCATTTGAAAATAAGTACCTTAAATCACTCATGTGTTTCACCTACATGTGCATAGAGGCACTACCTCCTAGGATGACTGACTATACACATGTTACATATGTGATTCAGCCCCACTATCATCAGGAAACAGCTACTAAATGCTGGATTACCGAATACAATGCATTGCTTGACTTCTGGATTATTATTTCTAGCCCATTACAGCAGGACACCAATAAAAAGCACAGACTGAAAATACTACAAGGTGTCCTTTGTAGCTGTATAACTCCATTCCACCATTCAAAGAAAGTTTTTTGATCACTTCAACCAGGAATCTAATAAACATGGAGCAAACTGTTAAGTGCTAGGACAAAATGTCTTACCTCTACAAACAAACCACTGATAACTGAATAGATCAACCCCCCACAGCATGTTTGTTTATTTGGTTGTTTTACTGATTTCTAAGGATAACAATGATGAGGTTCATGACCTTTTGCAGTAAGTATAAAACCAAGCACTGTGAAAATAATTTGAATGAATTACAAGCACATAAACATTGTGGTAGTACAGTCACACATAAGAAGTAACACATTAGCAGTCAACATGTACGACTAGCTTATCATTTTCTCAAGAATAGGAAAGGCTCTTCATGGTTAGCTTGTCCGAAGAGCTTCAAAGGTTTGATTAGTTTGATTAGTATGACAGAAAAATTTGTATTCAAATTCATTCAAAGGCTATGATTTTAATCTAGATTTGATCATTGCATCTACATCATAATCACTATTTTCTTAATTCTTCCCATTCCTTCATCTGCAGAAATAACTTTCTTTTAACTGTTATTTAGTTGACTATCTTGCCCAAACCAAAGCAGGCATACATACTTACAGGCTGCATGTTGCACAGCCACTCATTGTGTATAAACCTTATTCTAACAAAGCCCTTCTTTGGCATACATCCTACCTTAATGGAAAACAACAGGCTGCCCTATGGCAGAACAAGCTCTCTAATCTATTACCAAACACCCTTGGAGTACCACAAGGCTCCATATTAGGGCCCCTACTGTTTTCCATCTTTATTAATGACTTGTATACAGTCATGCCAAACATCAGCTGTATCCAATATGCTGATGACTCCACCCTGATTTGCTCAGCTACTTCTCCCACAGACCTAAGGGTCACTACCCAGTCCACCTTTAATACCATAGAAAATTGACTCTTTGAACATAGATTGTTACTAAATCCCCAAAAAACTAAAATGCTGTTATTCTCTCCAACTCATAGGTCTGCCGCCTTCACCTTCACCATAAATGCAAAAAATGGGACAATAATTTCCCCTGACCCCTCTACAAAATTACTAGGTGTCATTATTGACAATAACCTAAAGTTTGTCCTACATGTAAATCAAACAATAAAGAACATCAATAAAAAATTTGGGTCACTGTACAGAATAAAAGCCTTCCTAACCCCTCCAGCTAAGATGGCTATAGCTCGCTCTCATCTACTCTCAACACTTTTATACGCCTCCCCCCTTCTCTCCAATCTAAATAAATCTGTACTAAATAGACTGTTAACCTGTTACAATCATATTTCCAGGTTTGCCACTGGAATGCCTTTTAAAACACACCACTGCATCAACCTAAAGCAGCTTGGGTGGCTAGAACTTCCCAGTCTCATCCAATATAACCTGCTGATCATGGCTAACAAAATCACCTATAACCCAGATAACACACCAGCCCTTCAAAATATTATCACCCCCCACAACAATCCAAGACTGCTTCGATTCTCGAACAAACTTCTAATTTAGACAATCAAAATCAACAACGCAGCTGGAGATGCCCTCTTTACTAATGCCGCAGGCAGAGCCTGGAACTTACTTCTAGGTGATATTACTTTGCTCTCCTCCCTAGGACAATTTAAAACTAAACTCAAACAACATATGGCATTTAAATGGCTTTGCCACTGCAACAAGCCTGGGTAACTCTCAACATGAATGTGAATAACCCAACTAACTATTTATTGTTAATTTTCTCCTGACTATAAGCAGGTGTATCTCATGTCTGCCTATGTATTCTTTGGTAATAATACTTATGTACTCTTGTTTTACTTGTATTATTGTATCTGATAACTTGGAGCTTATCTCCTCGGGCCTCGACTGAAAATAGACATGGCTCCAGTTGGACTATCCCGGTCAACAAATGTAAAATAAAATAAAATGAAATAAATAAATAAAAACAACTGGCAGGCAGAGGTTACTTTTCCAAGGATTGTAGGCCTCAGAATGAGTATCAATCCTGATCACAATCACTTGTGATCTTGCAGATCCCATACTGTTTACCAATCCTAAATAGTGTGCAGCTTGTCTATACACTAATTCAAAGGATGAAGCCATGCTTGCAGCATTCTTACGTAATTTATGTCCTTCAGCTGGGTCTAAGTGCTACTGCTTTTTAGAAAGCACAGGTAGCAAATCTAAAACTTTTTTAATCTGGCTGGATGCACCTTTGTTGAGGTTGTTCTGATATGACTAAAGTCCATGACTAGCTCAAAAACAATAGCCCCCACAGGAAATATAAGTCTTGAGGTTCAACAACATTGTTATATTATGACTGAAGGAACAGTCACAGCATGAAACAGAGGTAGACAGATAGATGTGAAATCAGTTAAACCAATGCACACTTGTCCTGTGAGCAAAATATATGTAACTTAAGCAATCTCCCATTGACAGCTGATCAACATACTAAGTATTCCTTCTCTACCACAAACGTATGGAAGTTACCCATTTTAAGGTTTGCTTTTTCTGACAATGAAAAGTTACTTTTATTTTTATATTGTGACACCACACTGATTATGAAGTATATTGATAATGAGAATACTATATGTTCAATGTGATATAAATCACTCACAAACATGTCAGCTCACAAATAATGACAGCTCATTAAGGATAGAACACACATATGTACTGCGTTCCCCAAACTGATTTTATATACTTGCACTAAAAGAAGACATATATAAAGCAATTTTAAGGACTGCAAAACTGAAAATAAATTTGCAGGCTTGCATTTTGTGCACATGCAGAGGAGGCAATATTTCAATCACCTTTTCAAAATTCTTACGAAAAGTTGCTGAAATTTTTATTTTTTTCTCAGGTACATAACAGAGGACTGTCACTCAGTTTTTCAATTGATGTTTCCTGCTGATTCCTACTATCCATCAAAAACAAATGCCCCTTAGATCTATTCGGTCTCCACTAGGAAAATATGTCCATTCCCATGCATGCCAACCCCACGAATTGAAGAGGAGTGAAGGCATAGCCCTTTCATTTTTTCCCACTCTAGTTACCCTCATCAGCACCTGTGTTTGTTAAACAAACTCCAGTCATAAAGCCATTTTCAGTGCTCTAGGCATTTACACTGTAGAGCTAATAACTACATCAGATGTTGTTATATTACAGTTAAGCCATAATAAAAAAAGCAAAATAACAACAGCAATATCAATTTACCCATGCAAACACATGCACGCACGCACACACGCACACACACGCACACACACAGACACACACACACACACACACACACACACACACACACACACACACACACACACACACACACACACACGCACACACACACACACACAGAAAGAACCCAGCTATGAGTATTAAGAGGTTCAGCAAAAAGAGCAATTTAACATGAAGACAAAAAAACAATGATTTAGAGACACATTATTGGCTGTCTTGTAAGTCTCTGAATCACTTGATGATTACAGTGAGCTGTAATAAGCACTGGTAATCACCTCTGGTGCATTATGTTGGTACAGGCACGACCCTCATTCACACCCCCACATCCACATTCACTCATCTCCACAGGCAGACAGACAGACAGACAGACACACACATGCACACACACACACACACACACACACACACACACACACACACACACACACACACACACACACACACACACACACACACACACACACACAACATATACATCCAAAACATGATAGAGGTTTCGGTTCAAAAAAATTAAAATCAAGTCTGTTACTAACTCTCTAGTTTAATGTCAGTGTTTGAGCCAATCAGCTGTCAACATGTCTATCCCTTGAGAAAACAGATTTGAATGGTCTTTTCATCCTGCTGTACATAGCACTTAACTGTATTTCACTTTGTCTAAAAATGCAGTTTTAAACAATAGTTTCCTTTCTCACTAAACAAAATATAGGTAGTAAAATATATGGCATTACTTGAAACTTGCCAGAATAATTTTATTTTAATCAAAGCAGGTTCCAATAAATAACAGCATGCAGTAGGCCTGTACAAAGATGAAATAATACACTGGAGTTATAGCTTTTTTCAAGAATTAACTTCATAAATTAAAACATACAGTGGTGATTTTCTGCTGGTATAAACAAGGAATGACTTGCTTAACTGGATAATAGAGTTGTAATGACAAGAACCAGAGCTTATGCAAGTATAATTATACATTAATAATCAGATTTTATCTTACTTTTCCCAGTAGAAGTATAATGGGATCATTTGCATCTCTGTTATTTATGACTGCTGGAACATTGATCGATTTTATTTTTTTTTAAGACTAGATCTTTGGCAGTGAATCCTTCCCTCCATTCCCATATGTTCCATCTTACTATCAGTGCTATAAGAAGCAATGCACATCATTCTGAATTTCTGCATCAAAATAAGTATGCACTCTGCTGTTGATTCACCCTACTTATTAAGATTCATGGAGTCAGCTGCTCCAAAACACACTATGATGCCGTCTGAGGGGGTCTACTTCAAACATGCATATTTTTAACCAATTTCTTAACTTCCTTCTCCTCAACATGCATCATGAATTCTATCTAAGGACTGACTGGCCTACCTGAACTGCCCATACATATCCTTAAACTTGTGTTTGTAAAGCAATAGCTAATTTACATTTATCAGATTAATAATAATAATAATAATAATAATATATAAATAAATAAACTGGTATGGATCTTATTTAATTCTGAGAACAAGAAATTGACAGGAAATATTAAGCTAAAAAGAATCACACATGAGGGGGATGCCTTTATGTCCTATTCATAAAACCATATAACTTTAAAGAATGTAAGAAGGTTCTTTCCTCTGTAAAGTGACACTAAGCTGAAATAATAGTACTTGTGTTTTAAGTTCTGATTACACCATGTTTAAACTATGATATCTTATATGAAGTTAGTTCTAATTTCCAGTTCTGGTTTAAGTGTTTAAATAATGTTGAATCAGACTTGCTCCACTGTAAATAGGTTAATCTGTATGAAAGGACCCAGTGCTGATGTAAGTTTATCTGCTCTGCTTCACCATAAGATTCATATTATCTTGTCCTGAAATCAAATATAATACTCATTTGGCTTACTTATTTTGCTAGTTATTGTTGATACACTTCCACAGAAAGCCACAACCA
Organism: Protopterus annectens; assembly: GCF_019279795.1. Taxonomy (NCBI): domain Eukaryota; kingdom Metazoa; phylum Chordata; order Ceratodontiformes; family Protopteridae; genus Protopterus; species Protopterus annectens. The sequence continues at coordinate 1,483,651,857 of NC_056728.1, read as the reverse complement.
TGTGTGTGTGTGTGTTGGTGTGTGCGTGCGTGCGTGCATGCGCGCAGGCGTGTGTGTGTGTGTGTGTGTGTGTGTGTGTGTGTGTAGTCTGGAAAACACACAGTTCGTTTGATGTTATAGAATTAATGCTGAAGTTGTAAATATTAACACAAGTGCAGCTTATTTCATATCATATCACGTTGTGTTAACCCAATGGCTGTTCTGTGGTCGGAGTGGATAGCAACATGCAAACTTCAATTGTATATATGTATTAATATTCATATATTCTTTCTTGAGAATAATTTAATTTCCATGATAATAAAGTTATCACACAAATATAGCAGTCTAATATTAACCACATGTTTTGGGACTAGAAAACGCAGCACTTCGAAAAAAAGGCTTCTTTCCTAGTGATGAGTTCTCAGTCTGCTCTGTGCAGTTTATGGGTAAGTCCATTGTTTTTATGCAGTCCATCCATCTATCTACCTACCAATATAATAATAACAATAATCTGTCTTTATGGCTCTTTCTTCGCCAGCAAAAGATCAAACAAAAACACTATGTGAAGAATTTAGAGTATTTGTAACATGCTTGTAGATCATGAATTTAATGACTGTATTTCCCACTGGTTACCCCTACTTGTTAAATACTTGCATTGTTGATTAAACTCTGTATCTGTTAACTATTTGTAGGACTACAATTGTTAGCTATTCCTAGTATACAGTTGTGCTGTCTCTAATCAAAAAGGCTGTCAGTTCAAGTAAATGAAATATAGTGATTTGCTCTGACCTGTGTAAGTTATTTCCCCTCCTAACCAGCTATTTGTACTGTAACTTGCTTTGCTTACCGGTACACTGCATAATTTCTCTTACAGGATTACTTGCACAGAGAAAATTATTACTTATGCTATGAGTTATAATGTCAACAATGCTATAGCTTAATACTTTGATCTACTAATTCAATCTACTCAGACCAAAGAAATAAAACTGACACAGCACACAACAAATAAATCTGCAGTAATGGTTAGAGTTGTTCTTCCCAGTTTGACAGTTTTTCAGTAACTATTTTGGCTGGAAGGGGCATTACATGTTAACAGATGTTCAAATCGCAGACAAGATGCATCAGCTAGAATCGCTTTGCTGCCTGCTTTATCACACTCTCTCTGGTGAATCAGTTAAGGAACCAAGGTAAATCTCTGTCATCAATCTATTTTCATGGCAACTAAAATTGTCTTGCTAAGCACAGCAATTATTTCAGCATGATGCCTACAAAAGTTCAACATCTCATGAACAAGCTGTAATTACACTGGTTCTTTTACATAAATAGTTTTTTGTTATGCTGGATTTTCATACAGCATTTGTCTGAAACCATCATGCAGGTTTATATTCTGCTATGTGATCCTTACTCATGTATTTGGCTGTCTTCTTTATTCAGACGCTAATCTTTATCTTTCTCTTTATCAGAGGCATTGCTGTTTTATTGGTGTTCAGCTCCTTTACTTAGGTTCTGACCAGTACTCATCCTTGTATAACTGCACGTGACACTGAGTGAGACATAACCACAAAAACGAAAGGGAGAAGTTAATTTACCCAGGCTGTCTTATCCATGGCGCCTCATGTGTGCATTAATCCTAAAGTACATTAAATGTGTGAGGCATTTCTCCTGGACATTTGAACTTTACATTGCACTCAGTCGACAAAGTCCTGCCATGCCATCTAATTATGGCATTTTTTTTTTACCTGAGCTGTGCTATTTCAAATGCTGACATTTGTTTGTCACTTTTAATTTTTAATTGCAGAACTGGTAATACAACGTAGCTGCCTTGGCTCTAATCAGAAGCTTTTGTATTACCTGTGTGTGTGTGTGTGTGTGTGTGTGTGTGTGTGTGTGTGTGTGTGTGTGTGTGTGTGTGTGTGTGTGTGTGTGTGTGAGTGTGTCCATCCGAGTGTCTGTGTATATGTGAGCACCTGTGCATATGTATGGGTGGTTTTACAAATACTTGCTCTCTACAGGCTATTTTGTCTCAACAAATATTTCACAGGCAAACTTTGTTAACTATAACGTGCATCAAATTGTATTATATCATCTCCTAACAGTGCAAAATAGTAACCCACATTGAATCTTTCAAGTTAGCTTATTAGAAAGGGCAAATTGTGTTACAGGATGATTTCTGATATTTTTTGTGATATACTGATTCAAATTCTGTTTATGCGATGCTGTGATACTGCATTGTAGTTCATTTACTTAAACTAACAGCCTTTTTGATTAGAGACAGCACAACTGTATACCTGAAATAGCTAACAGCTGCAGCCCCGTATATGTAGTTTTCACACATTTTATGAACTTAAAAAGAAAACAGCTGGGAAGTAAAATTAGCATAACTTACTTTTTTGAGAAATAATATACCAAGTTTGTAGGAAGTATAGGATACTGTCTTTCTTGTATGCTGCTGACCAATTTTAATGCGGTTGTTGCTATGTCAATCTGTAAAAAACACAATTTGAGAGCTTATCAAGAAGGTGTGATAAAAGCAAATCAGCAGCTAACATTTCCCTGAAGGTGAAGCAAACAAGCTCATTTTTAGATTTTATTGCATTTTCTGTCAGCACTTGATGTTATTTGTACCTTTATACAGGCCATATTTGTTTTTATGGCTTTATTGTTGATTTTTATATACAATCTGTTTGCCCTGCTCTTTAACTTAACTGGTGCTACACTTGTAGCTAGAGTTTCAGCAGTGAGAATGGTGGACTTACAGCAAATCCTGTGCAAACATTCTATGCATTTATTGTCTTTTTCATGAAAAGGTTTTGCTGTGCATTTGCTCATAGCTGGTGCTACAATATTGTGGCTAGAATCTCAGCAGTGAGTGTGTTGGTCTTATAGCAGATTCACTGTGGACTAGCTTACAGAGTAAATATCTGCTTTTAACAATGTCAATCTGGCCAGAAACCTGATGTCTTGAGTATTAGTACAGTAGTGGAGGTGGTGTGGTTCTCCTCAATGGGTTCAAGTCACCTTCTTTTAGTCTCATATCATATCAGATGCATCAAATTACTGTTTTATATTGCATGCATAGAAGTTTTAAATCCTTTGTATCTTGTGCTGTACCATGTTGCAAAAGTGATGTCCTTGCTTATAAGAAACTGCATTTAGAGTGAGTCTTAATAAACAAACCCTGATACATATTGCCTCTTTCATTCTAGGTTGTAGTTACTTTGTCTTCTTGCAAACAAGTCCCTGGAACAGTAATTATTTTTTTTCCCTGTAAAACAAGTCCCAGGCTTTTTAGTGTCTTCTATTTCCCTGTTAAAAACAAGCCATAGGCATTTTATTTAACTTTGTGACATAATAATAGCTTAATCCTAAATCTCAGGGATTCAGATTCAGATCCTGTTACAAGTCTCTTAGTACTTTTAGTTACTTTTGTTTCCCTGTTAGAAAAGTCCCAGGCATTTTAGTTGTCTTTGGGGGAAATTTAATAAAGCCTGCACAGTTTGTTTTACCATGTAGGCATCATGCCGCACTGCTTACACGAATGTAATAGGTTTTAGATTCAGTTAGCACTGCTGAGTAGTGCTCATGCACGTGCCAACACGGGAAGTTCCATGGCATGCAATCACCTGATAAGCAGGTAAATCTCAAGCAAATGAGTCTGGTAGAGTTATCCAATAAGCAAATAGAGAGCTCTTCAGACCCCTTGTCAGTGTCAGTAGTGTACATGGAAAAAAATCTGTGGACAAGAGTGTAGACAGACAAAGGGGGCTGTAAAAATGTAGATATATGGACAGAAGTGGCATGCCATATAGAGATATACATGAAACTATCCTTCTGTGTGTTCAAAAATTAAAGAAAATAAGTTAAATTAATGTTAATAGTCTGGGCATGTTTGTGTGGTGCACTGCAGAGTGCAAACATGCTTTATAAAAAAATTGGAATAAAACAAATTAATATTATGTGACAGAAATGTATTACAGGACCTTGCATGGAGTATCTACAATGATGCATTGGTGCTGTTGCTAATATGGTAGCGATATGAAGCATGTAGTTTCCAGGATGTGAGCACAGACCGCTATGCAAATGAGGGGAAGATACTGAATAGCATAAAGGGGTAATTGTGTCCAAATATCCCCTTCATGTAGGCAGAGTACCATGTTGGTGTTTACAGAGGAGGTAGCTGACATCAGGGAGGGTGTGTCCAATGACTTCTAAGCTTATTTCAACTTAGCTGTGCCTGTTTACATGATGTGCTGCAGTGCTGAGCATGTCCTTTCAGGGTGTGTGTGCGCACTAACGTCTAAGCTTTGTTTTGCTATGGGATGAGTGTTTCTGCATGTTTGTGTGATGCACCATCATGCTGAGTGTGGAAGTCAGGGGGGTGTACAATAAAGCTTTGTTTACCTACAGGGCGAGCATTTGCACAGCATGCCACTGTGCTGAGTGTATCTAAAAGCCAATGACATATTAATTAGTTTTGACCCCTGTTTAATTTAAATTAGGGCCATTAAATGATATTAATGATATACTAGGCAGGTGGAATCCATCATAGGTAGTGAATCACACAGTCAGCACCTACAGCAGACCACTATAAAGTATTCATGCACCCTATAATATGATTTTTCCCCTATACTCTACACCATTGGAATGCAGAATTGGGAATTTTAACTGAAAGAATGCTAGGGGCTGCTGCAGGTCTGCTACATCTGTATGTGCTAGATGCTGAAGTCTATGCTGCTGCTGCTGGCAACAGGCCTAGACAGAGAAGAAGAAGACTGTTCCAGCCCAGGGTAACCTTCCAGGAGCTACATGAGCTGAAGATTGTAGAGCACTACAATGTGGACAGGAACATACTACAAGAACTCACTGAGCTGTGCCACCCTCAACTCAAAACCAGAGTCAACAGAAGGAAACCCATACCAGTTGAAACAAAGGTATGTGTAGCCTTTAGGATACTAGCTACAGGTACTTTCCAAAGACAAAGTGGGGACATGATGGGGGTCTTATTGGCATCAGCATCCAGGCTACTCCACCAGTACCTGGATGCCATGCTACCACATGCCAGTGAGCACATTTCTTTTCCACTCACCCCGAGGTGAAAGCCAGCAATATGAAACATGTCTACCTTGTAGCACACTACCCTGAGTTACTGAATGCCATAGATTGCACTCATGTACACATCACATCACCACCCAGTGAGGAGGGTAGAATCTATGTCAACCGCAAGGGATACCACTCCATCAACTGTGAGGTCATATGCAATGCCCAGGGGATTATCATGAATGCGCATGCTGGCAGCCCTGGCAGTTATCATAATTCCCATATTTGGAATGCATCACAGCTGTTCCAGATGTTTGCTAGGGGGGCATCCAACATGGCCATTTACTGAGGGATGCTGGCTATGCACTGGAAACATGGATGATGACACCCATCAACAATAAAACACACCCATGGAAGAACACCATAATGAGGCACATGCACAAACTAAGAACATCATAGAGTATGTGCCTGGCCTTCTGAAGTCACAGTTTTGATGGCTCTATACATATGGTGAGGCCCTGCAATACTCTCCAGCCACATGTGCACATATGTTCACAGTATGTGCCATGCTACACAATATGATCCTGCGGAAACAGCTACAGCAGGATCAGCAAAGGGAAGGGATACATAGCCCCCCACCAGTTCCTAGGTCACCACAGTCACAGTCACAGGAGGACTCGGAGTAGGAACCCCCTGATGATGTCTCTGTAGGCAGATGTAGGCATGCCCAGTACTCCCCATCTTTGACTAAGAGACAATGCATAGCATATTGGGACTGACAGCTTACTCCTTCTCACATGCATATATTAAAATTGTTGATGCCACACAACCTCCACAACCTTTACCTCTCCATGTTTTGGCTGTGTACTGCTTGCATCACACAGAGTCAGCCCTGAACTACAGTTATGTCAACTGCTGCATTTGCAAGGTAAGTCTCTAACCTACATGCTATTTGTAAGGATTACTATAATATGGTATCATATGCATGGATCTGCTGCATTTATTCAAGAAAATATAGTGGGCAATGTGGACAGAAGTAATATCCACAGACATAACGTAACATTACAGATACCCAGTCCAACAGTATGTGTTCCTAATAATCACTAGGCCTCATGGTTGGAATATTCACTACATTAGTCAAGAGAGATGTTAAACCATGGGATCATATGATATTCGGACTACTGTCTATCCCAGCATATCATGTGCTGTTGTTCTCCCACCCCCAACACAGCAGTGTTCCCATATAACTGCTTTAACAATAAGTCAGCAATGGTATATCAGCAGACCAAGCAATCTCAGGGCTGTGACATAGAACTCGATCACACATTTTATGTTACACATAATGCAGGAATAACAACGTACATATTTATGCTGTTGATTGTGCGATGAATGACTCTCCTCTGTCTGGCAGCCTGCGTGGCTCAGTGGACTAGGGAAGTTAGCATGGGGGATGGTGTTCATGGTTCTAATCTGGAAGTAGTCACATATTTTGCATGTGAGGTATTATTATGTTGGTGTTTTCACAGACTGTCTGTGTGTGGTATAACATCATGAACCTCAGTCACATATTAAGTACAGCAGACAGGCTATGGAATGCTGTGGACATTTTGTGTTAAGTGCAGCACTGCAGAAAAAGGGACAGATGTCATTGTCTGTAACACACAAAATCATGGATGGGAGTACAGGTAGGTATGGCCTAGAGTCACTTTATAAGTACGGACAGTCCCACTGAGCATGCCCATACACTTAGTTAAAATGAGAGCAGTTCTATTGTCCCTTCATCAAAATTACCTATTTATAGCTATGTCTATACATACAGACTTATACGTATACATATCCATCTATCACTCTCTCTCTCTCACATATATAGTATATCTATCTCTATGTAGTGCCAAATAGATCGATATTGATATATATAGATATGTATGTTAAAATGATACATAGACTCTCCCCATATATCTACATAACACATACATATCATACACACACACACACACACACACACACACACACACACACACACACACACACACACACACACACACACACATGCACACACAGCTACATTTATATATACATCAATGTTGTTTACATAAATATGTTTGTGGATGTCTGTATTATCCTACATACCCTAATAATGGTGAGTAAATCCGCTCTGTTACATATGTATACTGTTGCTCAAAGGATCCAAACTAAGGGTGCAACAGTGCATAATTCACTTACATACAGACCCCTGTGCGTGCTGAATGTCACCATGTAAATAAACACAGGTGAGCAGGTGGTGTAATGCATAATGTTGTCAATGCAAGCATGGACAACACACATTGTTCCTGCCCACAGGTTTCCCTATCTAAGTGCAAACAGCCACAGATGGCAATACTGGTAACTGTACACATAGCAAGGATAATAACAGTTATCTCACTGCTAGGATACTAGTTGCTGATAACAGTATGAAGCAATATTACTCTGCAGGCCACAGATGCTGTTCAACAGAAGCCTAGTTTGTGTAATGCATGTGTACTGTGCCCACAATCACATGTCAAACAGACTTAACTTTGGCATGTGTGATAGGTACTCTGGTCCATAGTGTATAGTACTAGATAGGTAGGGGTTCTAATCTCACTCCAGGCCACTGTGTGTGTGTGTGTGTGTGTGTGTGTGTGTGTGTGTGTGTGTGTGTGTGTGTGTGTGTGTATGCGTCCTCCTGTAAATCAAATGGCATGACCTCGTGTGCTGTCCACCTGCAATTGTTATGCTGTTTTGTCAATGTAACTTGGGGCTGGCTTCCAAACTGCCCTCTTCTACAAGGCCTAATAATGTCATTCACCTTAAGACTAAAAGCTGACAGTGTAGTATCGGATTTAAGCCATGGCATATGTTATAAGTACTGTGAGCTATAGTCTGTAAGACCTAGATAGGTAGGAGTTCCAATCTCACTCCAGGCTACTTGGTGTGTGTATGTGTCCATATGGCATACCTATGATCACCTTGGTAAGATAGAAAAAGTTAGGGTTTTGCTGTATTTGATTTGTAGCTTGTGATGTGGCCCCCTGAGGACTGACCATAACAAGGTCTGCTGATGTCACCAAGCATAATATGTCCTAAACTGTTATATCCTGTGATCTGTAGTGTGTACCATTATATAGGTAAGTGTTCTCATCTATATACATCCTGCTTGCACTATGTGGGTGCCTTGGCATGTCCTGTATGCAATAATTGGAAGTGGTGCTAGCCTCAGTGTAGCCATGTTTGTGTTTGAGCCTGTTAGATCATTTTGCATCATGTTATCGAACCATAGGAAGTTTGATCTTCACTAGCATAATGGCAATACAGTCCTCACAATCATAGACATCATTATGCCTGTAGTTACAAGATCAGCATATATTACCCCAGTCTAAGAGGGACACAGGCAGATGCCCTGTGTTGAGGTGATGTTTGCCCAGCCAATCAATACAGATGCACTGTGCTGAGGTGCACTGAGGTGCTCATTGTGCCATTAGGCAGGGTTCTGTTTTAAGGGTGTGTTAAAGTCTGCTAGACAAATCTCTCACACAAGCATGCAGTACTAACATCACATATGAGGTTAATGTCCTTACAGTGAGTTATCCATCTACTATGCCTCCTACAGATAGGCAGGATATGCAATCAAGCAGAGTTGCACATTGCCCCATATGCAAGGCAGTGATCACCTCTGAGTAGCTTATATGCCACAGGCGACAGTGACACTCATTTCAGACAATCCCCACTGAACACATACTGAAGACTTGAAGTGTCCTTGTAAGTGTCCATACTGGTGTGTGCAATTACCAGTACTGCTTGAAAGGGTACATCAACAAATGACCATTGCACTCAGATATTGGTATGCTGAGAGAAGAGTACTTGGAGGTTATGAGTATGTCACTTACAAGTGACTGCGCCTCAGCTATGCCATATGACTCCTGCCATACCACTGTAGAGACATGGTGATCTGAGGAACATTAGGTGTAAGCCTGTGTGGCCAGGTCTGTGTGCCCAATTCTTTCACCTCAGAGTATGTACATCACATGTTGCAACTGATGTGCTACTTACCAGGTACATAGGTCTAACTGATGGAAATTATACTACATATATATTTGCATGGAATTTATGTCCATTAGTATGTCAACGGGCATGTGTTCACAATATTCTCTTGTAGGACAGTGACATACCATAGAGACACTATGAGTTTTCACAATTTGCAAGCATCAACAAAAATTGTTAGCCACAGTCATTCAATAGTTGTATGTATTGTGATTAAATGAATTCCAAGCAGTAGAGGTCCCAGGACTGTATCCTGTTGAGCATTGCTGCTTACAGATCAGCTACTGGAGGTAGATGTCCCAATGTTGCGTATGTGTGCCATCAATGGACCACTTAGTGAACCCTACAATGACAGTATCGTAGATGCCTAAGTGAGTGATTTGTAAATGTTGCCTGAACAGGGGATATAGTCAGATGGCTTGGTTCAGTACAGGGGGTTGTATGTCCTGATGTACCCTCACCCAAGTCCTTGCTAACTGCCTTGGAAATGTCCACCATGTGTAAAAGTCATGCTCCTCCTATTACACATCCAAACTATGTACAGTCAACTGTGTGTAGATAACATATATGTGTGCTGATCAGCTCCATGATGATTGCCCCTTCGAGCATACAGATATGGATACTTAGACAAAGAGTAATATAGTTATGTTGGTCAGTGGATGCACCAACTCTATGCAAGGCTATAACAGTTGCCGTTGTCCATTCATCTGGTATGCAGCCAGTGGTGTCAGTATGATTGCAAGGGTTTCACAATGGTGTTAGTTATCCTTGTCAGATCACATGTGGGGTGCAGCCTGGAATGTTAGCATGTGCAATAGATGTTGTGTATCTTCCAGTGTGGCCAGTTATAAACTTCTCTGTAAATATGGAAGTTATGGGACAGGTTGTATGAATATCATGTCTCACATGTGGTGGAGACAGGGGAGTGTAGTTGACGCAGAAAGTGTGGGAGTACAGGTTAGGTATGAGTACAGACCCATCATATGTGACATCATGATTATGATGCCAATGACAATCTGGGCCTGTCCTTTGAGGTCCACATGTAACTACACTGTTTATTGTGGTTCTGCTTTGTTTGGGTGGCTAATTTTGTCACTTAACGTGTCTACACAACATCACAACAACACTATGTGCTTCTTTTAGTTGAGGAGGTAGTGCCTTCTTGTTAGGGGGGACACCCTCACCTCAACTGTCACACAGCACTGCTCACACATTATTTTACAGCCTGCTAATGGCAGCTATCCAACAGTCAGGTCTGCTGAGCCATTAAGAGACTGTGTCTCTCCTGTCATGCACAGCTGAGTTTATGCAGTGCCTGTCCCATCTGAAGGGGGAGGTGCAGTCAAGCTATGTCAACCATCCCACAGGAGGTAATCATTGGCTTTCTTGACATATACGTCTGTATTATCTGCAAGGGGTTGGATACATGCTGGTAGATCTAAGGATACTGATCTGTGGCAAGATCCCACCAGAGAGGACCTCACATTACAGGGGCTGTATTGGTCACCCATATTGATAAACACATGATGCAATATGTTGGTTCCCAGTGTGGAGATGTCATGGCACTGCTGCAGGGCATTGTAGGTAAGGACCTGGACCATCCTTTGGGCAAGTGAGCTGTAGCATCTCTAAGCAACACAGTGTGTACATATTACACTTCCTTAACATGTTTGTCTGTGCTCTGTACAGACACCTTGCATGACTCTCTTCTTGCAACATGCTGGAAGTAACTGCAATATTTACTTGCACAGATGACAACTAGCATGTAGTGCCAAGCGGTATTCCCAGATCTCTGAGAATTGTCACCTGAAATGCCATGGTAGGAGTTTGCATGGATACGCACACTAACACTGTTGTACACCTACTAACTCTGGACCAAACACTGTTACTTTTCCCAAGGCCAGATCATGCCTACCAACTATAACCAGAGGAGCCCATTGACTGTTACACTATGCAATGGATGTTGGGCACATGTCCACTCTACACATTAAATACCTTAATTTCCGCCTTTTTCTAAACACATGTCCACTCTACTAAGGCCAGCAGGCCTTGCTGGAAACTGTGTATGCCATGCAACTGGTGGATAGGCATGTGTCTGACAGTCACACTCTGGGAAGATAGAATAGGGAGAACTATGCTACAATGATGCCAGCCACCAGTGGAATTCACCATCCTCCATTATTGGCATACCCATTTACCTATTCCCTCTCTGTAGTCATAGCCACTGTCAGTGACTGCTGACTAAGTACATTAGCAGGTGATTGCATATTAGGAGCTGTCACAGAATCCCATACAGAACCAACAGTTATCGAGGATGGCCTAAGACACAGTCAGTTGTTCTCAGAACCACTGACAAAGTCTAAATGCCAATGACTGCACAATACTATCCTGTGGGAAATCATCCACCCCTGCAAAATATTGTAGTGTCTGCACACCACAGAGAGTTGAGCATTATACATGGAGATGTGGGCACAGAAAGTAAAGAAGCCTTTGACTTTCACTGGCTGGTAAGATGTGGTGATGCATTCACTTTTGTACAACCTATACTGACAGGTTTGGGATGTAAATCACACCTATCATTGTGTGCAATGACACCCTTGGTATGTCACTACAGAGGCATATTGTACAACTGTAGCAGCCACACAAGTTCCATGGTGCACCAATATATAATAAAGATACCAAGTCCTATGAAGTCCGTGTCACAACTGTACATGTGTAGTCTGCCTCCTAAATGCTTTGGAGGGGATGTGTATGGCTTCATACAGAGAGGTGTTGGATCCCACTGTGTACCTCCCGTGTATCCATGACAGGACTAACACATGTCTCACTTGTTCTACATGCCCACAACATCACTGTGGTAAACAGAGTATATGCTGGAGAGGCAGGTATGTAACACAGACAGCACAACTTATGTGAAACAGGCCCCCCCATGCATATGAAGCATGCATCTGCTGTGACACACATCATATGCAGGTTACACAGTGGGATGTAGAACATGACAATCATAACTGGTGTTGGGCAACTGTCTGTACTGGACACAGGATATCTGTAGATGGGTCATCTCCATCACCACAACTTGTAGATGTGTTAGTTCCCAAAACCCTGGTGACACTTATTAAGAGAAGCAGACCTTTTCACAGATTAGGGATGCATGAGTACACTGAATGCTGCCATTGTTCCTTGTTAGCCTGTTATACACATATGAACCTATGAAGCCATGCAATTATAGTGCTGTACCTTGATGAAGATATATTTCTGCTGTGGTGACATGCCATCATGTGCTTCTTTATTGCCGCTGTGTATCCATAGGTTATCCTTACAGACTCCTGAAATAGAAACATAAACACATGTCCATGACACACTTGTCATTGTGTAACTATACAGCCATTACAACATCATACAACATAAGGTACACAAAAGTATGTGGCATACTCACAACAAATGCAAGCATACAGTATCTGTCGGTAACCACTACAAGTGGCATACAAAACAACACTGCATTACACAAGTACATGTTAACTAATATAGTCATCCTATGCATCAGACACATAGCTTCATTTCCCTGCATCGATGGTGAGGATGACAGGGATGTGATACAGGTATGATCACTTTCACAGGGTGTTGTGTGGTAGTGCAAGAGGCCTAGGCTGACCCAAACTGTTGACAGCATGTGTGCAATGCAGGAAGGGAAGCAGGTAAGATGGACCATGGAAATCTGCCATGTGTGTTTAGGTGACCTGCATTTGACAGTGGTGTGTGAGTGTGTGAGTGCATGTGTGTACACAGTCAAGCTCAGTGCTTGTCCTACATGTGTGTATGTTGGACAGCTTTGGACCATACATGGTAGAGTTGACAGTTCACTGTCTCCAGCCTCAAACACAGGAACTGGCTCTAAAAGAAGTTGCACTGGCACCTCCATGTCCAAGGTTAGAAGTGGTGCTAGTACCTAACACTGACTGCTGTCTGCTGGGACTGTGTCTTCCATAGGAATGTCCAGGACTATGAGCCCATGGTCTGTTATAATGTGGTGTGGACAGCACAATCCCCTCTGTAGCGCTGGATGTACTGCCACTATGGGAATGTGATTGTCCACAGCCATGTGGACTCTCAGCAGATGGGGTTGCTGACCTACATCCACAAATCCAACTCTGAACTCCAATCACACATTTAAGCACAGACAATGTACGGTACACGACAGAATCTTTCTCAGCCCATCTTCTGTCCACTGCATCAGTGAACCGATTCAGGGTGTCCCCAATGCAATGGAGGCAGTCACGAATGTCAGACTGTGCTGCATCCATAACTCTAAGCATACATCTGGTATTCTGTTCAGAAAATGCCTATGCCTCCATGACAGGGCGAGACATACGCCGAGTGACCTGTGATGTGACACCTGCAACAGGTAGTGGACAGACAGTAGGCCTCCTGTAAGAACCCCTGTCAATCCACCTGTGTAGGACCTTGCTATCTCTTTGGCTATAGCCAGTGTCTACACACAGTAGAGCCATAGTTGCCTACTGTTCAATGTCCCCACCCTCTGACTGTCCAATATCTGTGGGCTCCGGGGACTGGGTATGTGTGGGCATACTGACTGTGTGCAGTGACAATGAGGGAAGAAGAGGGATGTCAACCTCTGGGACAGATTCAGCCACCAAAACCCCCACCTGTACCACACTGTGGCCACCATCATCATCAGAGTCTGACGAGACATTGACATCAGGTTGTGTAGGGACAGACACCATCCCTCACAGTCACCTGTGATAAGAAAGGAAAAAGCAGTACATTAATACCTACACTATTATGCTCTGCAGTACTATGTTTTGATATATGTAAGGCTTTATATACCGTTGCCACTATGACAGACCTGTTGAAAACCCACCCTCATAAAGTAGGACATGAGGACAGTACTTTTCCCATAAACAACTGTAGTTTCTTGAAAATATCATCTCATTACACTGAAATCTCATCAGCAAAATTGAGGTGCACTGTTGACATTTGTGTAGACTCTGCACAGCTGGCACATATGGCACTCTGAAGTGTCCTGATGATACCATCACATCTATCAGTGTGGTGACACCTATAAGGCAGAAGTATGAGTCTAACATTTGTAAAGTCAGAATATATGTGTGCAGTTGGCAATCATGTTGACAGTACAGCAATGCAAGCAACAGGCCTGAGATGACAGTCTAGGGAATTACACTGCTATAAACAAACATCTATAACAAAACAGTGTCATACTTACCAAGAGCAGGATCACAGGCTTGGCCAATACTTGACAGACCTTTGAAAAGTTGAGGGAGAGGTAATGTCAGTACTACTGCATGTTCCACCACCACAAGGTAATATGTTTGTTTATCTCACATTTACAGTAATTACTGTGCTAAGTGTTATATTGGTCAAAATTGGAGCATGACAGTCACACTGCAGTGAAACCCTTCTCCCCCCCAAAGCAGACAGACCTGATACCCATGTAAGACTTTGTTTGTCCTGATACACTGAATGCTACAATATTGCAGTGCTGATCAAACTAAGCTTACCTGCATGCTATTCTGCTATGGACATTGTCACACCCACATCCACGATGTAAGGTGCGATGATGCCTCAGAGTTGTCGTGTCTGCCTAGGCTTACTGGGAAATCCTCAGTGGCTGAGAGTGGTTTCTCCACTGCAGGCCCACCATCAGTGGTGCCACAATCCTTGGCTACACCAGCTGCTCTTCTGCATGTAGCATTGATCATGTACATTGAGTGGTGTTGAACCTGCTCATATGTCCTGCTCTGATGATCAGTGGCATTGACATCATGGACAAGGTCAGCCCACAGTGCCTCCAGCAATTCCCTGTTCTATCTCCTCCTGGACAGTAGGAGTCAATGGTGTTGATAGAGCCCTTCCAGTATTAACTCATTCTCTGTATCCATGAAAGCTGCAGAGCATTTTGCATAAATATTCCCTGAAAGACAACATGGGAACATATATCAGGATCACATATGTGGATGTACAGTATATAGAGATATAGCAAGGACAGAATAGCTGGCAATATCCACTGCTTGATAACACATGTCATATTCCATAGTGTGAAAACATACCAGAATACTAGCGGTAGTCAGGTATTCCCATGTGTGCCATGACAGATACTGCTGTTATGTTCATATAGCCAACACTGGAGCCTATTGTAATGTGTCCCCAAGGGGCAACTCTCCTGATAATATGTCAAACCAACTGTGCCAAACAAATAACAGTGTGCTATTACAACCACTGTAAATGAAGAGTTCCATGAGCCCAGTGTACCACATTAACAATATACATTCAACCCCTAATGTTTTGCACATCCTCTGTATGTGTAACAAATCTGGAGAACATTGACATGTCATTATCACAGAAAGGATTAATGCTGTAATCCATATTCCCCATAAGTATAGTCAGACATCTGCATCCCGATGTAAACAAAATGGTTACATACCCAATGGAGTGCAGTACTCCTCTGCTGATATGTGTTGGTAGTTAATACTTTGCATGCGCGTGGTCTGTATGAGGGAAGTCTCATACAGAATGGTTCCCCATAGCAAGCTGCTTGCCTTTTTAGCATGTTTCTCATCAGTAGGCGATTGCCTCTTAACCAATCTGTGGTTCTGAAATGCTAATTTCAGCTAACACAACTGATTTGCACTATCATCAGCCAGTCACATGCAACCACAGTACAATATATAAAGCCTTCATGTAGATTATAGGCCCTTTCTGAAATGTTGTGCTGGACATTACTGGAGTGAGGAGACTACTTCATTACAGAGTGTAGGTCTGTAGCAGCAAGTTTTCAATAGAGATGGGTATGGTATGGGCTGCAGCTGCTGCTGTAGGTAATAGGCATAGGCAAAGAGTGTGAACACTTTGGAGGACAACAAGCTTTAGGAGTAACTGTGGAAGCTGTGTCAGCCTTGTTGTAGAGGCAGAACCAGAGTGAGGCTACCCTTTTTGTTCAATTAAAGCATGTGTTTAAGGTAATTATGTTATGCAACAGTATCACTAACAGAGTACTAGGCCACATGTTTGTTGTGCCCTTGAGTAAAATGGGGGATAAACATAACAATATGTCCACCAGTTGGGTGACTGTCAGGCCATGTGTTACAGTCTGGTAGTAATTTAGAGCGTGTACGAGGGCAGTCCTTGTTACAAGCGTGTACTTCAAATGTGTATGTTAGGTGTGCAGCTGTGCTAATCGGTACTGTGAGTTTGAAAGGATTGCGCGGTTCACTCTGATATTAGTGACCCTCATTTGCAGTACCTGATTTGAATTTCTCTGTGAATGCATATTAATGCATGATGTGGCACTTTATGCACTTATACTTTTGCTATATGGATATATAAAGTGTGTTTCTATTTGCAGGCCTGTGACTTCCATCAGTGAAATGCAGAAATTTCATTTGATGTGCCTTGTGTGGATAAAGAATGCATGACTCAGTCATTATTTACTAGCTTCACAATACTATAATTCCACTGCTACACACCACTGGATTTGAACCCAGGACTGTGTGTGGTGAAATGTACTGTTTGCAAGGCATGTAATAGACTGAGCAACTGAATCACTTCCACAGCAGGTGTATTTTCAAGATATATGTGCACATATACAGGCTGCGGCAAACATTTTCTACATCCATCAATATGTGCATGGCTTTATATGGCTGTATTTCTGCACCAGAGTCCCAGTTGAATATGTATTTTTCTATCAATGCCTTAGCAGGTGTCTTTCTACCTGTTACTGATAAAAGGGCAGATTAACCTGCCATCACAGTCCTCACTTACATCCATTATTATGTCTTTGGCTGTCCAGTCATGTACTATTATATCAGATTCCAAGGTACTCTCCCATTTTTTCCATTACTTTTTAATCAAGTTTGCACATCGCACAGCTCCGCTGAAACACACTTAATGACTGTTACTGGCAATGACTATGTTTTGTTTAAACCACCTTTTTTAATTAAGAGTTGTGTGGTATGGCAGGTTAATGCAGTGCTCTGCAGGTTTGATGGATTTGGGTTTGAAATACGGAACACATTTTTATTTTGTAAGTGTGTATTATAATTTTAAAAACACATATAGTCAACATAGCTCTATTTAGCTGAGCTTAGCATCATGCTAAAAGTATAAAGAAAAAAAATGTGGAGATAGGAAATTGGTGAAATGGGGTGCAATCAGGGGGAAAAACATAATGAAAGGGAGGTAGGGATGTGCAGGAAGGGTCTAGGAAAGGACCATATCTATCCATTGCTTGTACAGCAACAACTGTGCAATTTGACAGAATTTGTATGTGACTTTGAACCCTCACCCCTAGAGAGAAGGTTGAGGACAACATAACTGAATTATCAATCCAGTTGGACCAAATTACATATGTCCAGCGGACACATGTGAGAAATGGAGCGCTATGTAAGGGATGATTTTTTTTTTGGACAGGTGCCCATTTTTTTTAAAGTGAAAGTGGAATGTTAGGGAAGGGGCATACGTACATGTGGGGGTGCTATGCTGGGTAGGTGAGGATGCATTTACAGCCTGACAAGACAGCAGACAGAGGCAGTATGTGACACATGAGAGGGGGGAGGGTGGTGTGGAATCTAAGTCGCATGTGCCTCCACAAGGCAGCAGGACAACTCATAACCCTACCCATGGGATTGTCAGCTCTGCTCTGTCACTGCCTCAGTTATGGCAGTGGTGGAGGCTGGGCAGCAGGATGAGGCTGCCCCACCAGGTTTGCCGCCATGTCCTTGAGCCATCGCAGGCAGTGGTTAAAACCATGGTAAACTATCCTGTACATGAAAACCGGCAGCTCAGTCCAGGTGACAACTTCCCCTCCACCATCACTCCCAGAGGGGGGCCTGTCCCTGTCCCATGGGGTGGTACTACCCGATGCCACAGGTAGTGTGGGGTCAGCAGAGTGAGTACCAATGGTCTAGGTCCAAGACATACTGGGACCTAGTGTCACAGCTGGAGGAGGCAAGGTAGGCAGATCAGCTGGAACAAGCCTACCTTGACATGCTGTGATAAATGGGGTATAGCAATAATTTAAGGTTAGTAATAACCAAACCATTGTTAGTATTAACATAATTGAACATCATATTTATTAATTCAAATACATATTAATGTATATTATGTGTAACACAACATTAAGTAACATAACAGTCAATATGTTAACAGCTTACCAGTAAAAATTAAACCATAAGGCCAACGAAACAGTTAGTTTAACAAAATATGTTAATATTGAATCATAATAAAACATGACAATAATAAATCATATTTTACCAAACTATAGTTAGTTTAACAAAATATGTTAATATTAATGCATAATAATAAATAACAATAATAAATAAATGAAGATAAGGGGTGGGGAGAGACAGAAACATTCCATTACCGACAATACAGATTATATACCTGAAAACACTGATAATAAATACTCTACAGGTGTGTAGTATCAGTTTTGAGTACAGTGGCTACAATTCTCCTACAGTTAATGTAGCATATACATACCTCTCAAGCTGTTAGCATGGGTCAATATGGGCCAAGCCGAAAACAAATGCAGATGCAGAACTACACAGAAACATTTCACGTAGTGTGGACTTATATAACTACCGAGGTGTTCTGTAAGCGGATTGGGTAATAAATTGCATTCCAGATAATAATTTTTCTGGTAATCCTGTGGCAGACAGATTAGGCAGTTTTTTTTTTTTCAATAATTTTTATTTTTATTTTTACATTAATAAATGTCACAAATAAAAACCATCTTACAACATGACCGTGTGCATATACATATATATATATACACATACATACATACATACATATATATATATATATATATATATATATATATATATATATATATACACATATACATACACACATATATACATACATACACATACACATATGTTATACATTGATGTCAAATACCACAGGATATAGGTCATACAACATATCTATTTACACTATGTACATAGATGCTTTCATTGTTAATTCCACAGTTATATAGACAGTATATACATTCGTAATATCCAAGTCATTATTTAATATCTGAACTTGTATGTGTTCTTTGGTTCCATTATATGTATTTCTAAGTTGCTGTGTGATGAATTATGCTAATATGATATTAAAGGTTTGTTCCCAAATTTCTCTGGATTTCATGTTTTTGTTTCTTTTATCTATTACTATTTTATGAGATAAAAGGTGTTGTATAGCTACTTGTTTAAAACCCTCCCAAGAGATATTTATTGTATCTAGCTATTTAAAAGCTATATACAGTTTCATTAGTAGGAAAATTGTTAAAAGTGTATTTGCTTGTTTTCTTGGGATGTTGGGTGGGAGAATGTGTAACAGAGTGAATTCCCAAGTTAATGTTGATGTTTGATAACCCGTTTTTTGTAATTGTACCTTGAAAGAGTTCCAGAGTTTATAGACACATTTACAGCTCCAAAATACATGGATTAAGTCAGCTATCTGGTCCTTACAGTGTGGGCAGAAAGGTGATTTTGATGTGTTAAATTTGTGTAGGATTGCAGGTGTAAAATAAGCATTATTATTGATCATGAGCTGAGTGTATGCTAACTTTTTGAGGGGTAGAATCTTCAGTGTTAGATTGATTGCCTGGCTTATTTGCTGATCATCTATGGATGGTTTAATTTTTCACCAGTAGTTAGAGAAGAGGAGGTCCTTCTGGTATTTGATTTCATTTATCATTTTATATGAATTGGTAATAGTTTTCTTTGTTGTGATAATAGTTTTACAAAGCCTGCTACAAGTTTCTATGTCACTATTGGTCATAGTAATATTTTGGAGATAACTGGAACACAGTTCTTTGATTTGTCTTAGGATTATTATGTGTGATTTAGGGAGGTTTAAGTTGGTCCTCATTTCTTGTATTGAACAGTTAAGGTAGGGATAGATATATTGGATTATTTTATCTTTCAGTCTGGGAAAAGGAACTAAGTCTAGCATCTTATTGTTTATTTTTAAATTTGGGTTTTTATGAAGGGGTTGCAGTATTGTCATGGCATGTCTAAAGTTCAGGAATTGAAAGAGTTTTTGTGCTAGGTTGATAGAATGTTTTAAGGGCTCTATAATGTTATAAGTTTGTATTTCTTTCTGCTTCAGGAATGGAAGTGCTTTGGGATTGAAACCTAGAGCTTTAATATATCTATAATATATTGTCACCCAGAGAGGAAACCAATTTTCCATTGACGGGTTATGTTCAGCTATTCTCAATATTCTGTTAGTATTAATGATCGAGTAGTACATTTTAAAATCTGGTAGATTTAGTCCTCCTTTGCTTTTGGGGAGTGTTAATTGTGGATAGGAGATTCTGGGTTTTTTGGGTTCCCATATAAATTTTGCTAGGAAGGTATGAATTTGTTTGAAGAATTTATTATGTATTGTTGTCTGTGATGTCATGAATATATACATTAGTCTAGGTAAAATGTTCATTTTGATTATTGATACTTTGGCCAAGAATGGTAGTTTTAGGTTGTTCCATCTTTTGCAGTCTTGCATTATATTTTGCCATTTAAGGTTTACATTGTGTTGGTAGAAGTCTTTGTTACTCTGGAAAAAGGTGATTCCCAGGTATTTAGTTTCTTCTTTTATTTTTATTGTGTTTAACAATGGTATTAGTGAGATGAGTTTGGGTGTTTTTAGGGGGAAAATATTAGTTTTATTAAGGTTTAGTTTGTAGTTAGACATAGTCGAGAAATGTTCAATTGCAGCTATTATTTTGTTTATATCTGAATTTGGTGTAGTGCAGTATATGTTCAGATCATCTGCAAATGCAGTGAGGTATATTTTGAAGTTGTGTATTGATGGAGGATTGTGATATGTATTTTGTTTAATGTATAGAAAGAGTGGTTCTAGGTATAGGTTAAACAGGAAGGGTGATAGTGGGCATCCTTGTCTTGTTCCATTTTTTATTAGGATCCTATTTGACCAAGTTTTATTTATATACAGAGATGTGTATGGGTTGCTATAGAGAGTTTGGATGATCTGAATGAAGTTATTGGGTATATTAAAGTAGGGTAGTGTTTGGAGTAAGAATTCTAGATTGACCCTATCAAATGCCTTGTGGGCATCCACTACCATTGTGTAGATGTTGATATTGTATCGGTTAGCGTAGGATATTAGTGCATCTAATGTTAATGTATTGTCACTAGTCTGTCTATGTGGTGTAAAACCGGATTGTTCTGGGGAAAGGATTTTTTCTATCAGATTTTTCAATCTTTTTGCAAGTATAGAGGTAAATATTTTAGTATCTATATTTAAGAGGGAGATGGGTCTGTAGCTGTCGGGGTTTTTGGGGTCTGTGTGTTCTTTTAATATAAATATAGTTTTAGAGGCATTAAAGTGGATATCATTTATTTTATAGTTTATTATGTAATTCAGTGCATAGTATAGTAGTTTGGCTATCAAGGGGGAAATGCTTTGTAAAATTCTGATGTGAGTCCATCCGGACCTGGAGCCTTATGCACTTTTAAATGTTTGATTGTTGTAATAATTTCACTGATGGATATCGGCTCAGTTAGTTTTTTTTGTTGGTCTAAATTGAGTTTAGGGAATTTCAGTTTTTGAAGAAAAAGAGTTCTATCTTCCTTTGTGGTTTGTAGTATTTGTGCTCCATATATTTGAGAGTATATTTGTTCAAATGTTTTAATAATGTCTTCATTTTTTGTGTAGTTTTGTCTCTGTAGTTTATTTCTGATATATTGGAGGCATTTTTGTGTTGGCAGATAATTCTGGCCAGAGCTCTAGATGGTATTTGAGCTTCTTCTGCATAAGTGGCTAACATTCTGGCTTCATAGAAAGATAGGTTCCTGGTTTCTAACATATATAGATCCCCTTGCAGTTTTAAAAGTTCTGCTTCTGTTTGGTTCTTAGGGTTATTTATTAGTTCTTTTTCAAGATGCTCTATTTTCCCTTTCGGTATATGCCCCTCTTTCAGTTGTATTTTTTTATAGTATGCTGCTTTTTTGATAAACAATCCTCTGATTTGTGCTTTGGTTGCAGCCCATTCTATGTCAGTTGCTACTTGGGAGTTAGTGATATTTGTAAGAGCTCTTTTTAGTATTGCTTCTGTTTCTTTTATTACATCCATTTTGGAAAGTAAATTAGGGTTTAATGACCAATTATGACCCCTATTCTCTAAATATATCTTTTTGTCCCAGTTAATGTTCAGTGTGATTTTGGAGTGATCTGAAAAGAACCTGGTATGTATAGTTATTGTTGGGTCCATGTTAATGAATATGTCAGAGATTAAGAAGAAGTCTATCCTTGACCACATTTTGTGGCATTGCGAATAGAATGTGAATTTCCCTGTTTTATCTGCACTGTTCCCATGTTTAAAAGGGTCATATAGTTTGAAATCTTGTTTGAGTTCATTAAGGGCTAATGTGGCTTGTTTATTATGTGATTTGGTCAGATTAGATTTATCCTTTTCTGGGTTTTGATATGTATTCCAGTCACCTCCAATCACTAGGTAGTGATCTTTAAATTGGTTTAAGGTTGGGTATAATGACATAAAAAAGTGTTGTTGGTTATTACAGGGTGTGTAAACATTAAGTACCATTATAGGTTTTGGTATTGTAGAACTATTAAATGTTACATAGCACCATCTTCCCTCCTTGTCAGCTTTGGTTTTAAGTATTTTTTCCTTAAATTGGTGTTTAATTATTATGGCAGCCCCAGCACTGTTTGTTTTCCCCTCTGAAGCTATGATTTGACTTATCCATTTCTTTCTGCTAATTTCTGCTCATTGATCTGCAGTCAAGTGCGTTTCTTGTATTAGTATGAGGTTGGCTGTGGTTTTTAATGTAAGGTGTAAGAATAGTTTTCTTTTCTTCTTGTTTTGGAGCCCTTTAACATTCCATGATTCTATTTCTCACATTTATTTTTTAGGTGTATTCCTTAGATATGCCATGTATATTAGTTTTGTTTTGTTAGTTTTGTATGTGTTACTGTGTGATGGTTTAGGAAAGCATCTATTTATCCCTGTCCCTACACTGTGCCTAACCACTATATCCCTGGACCAGGAATAATCAGGGGGGGAGGATGAAGGTTCATTATATTGTTTACCTTTACGTCTAATATTGGAATGTGTTTTCTTTTTAGATATAGATTTACTCCATAGTATCCCCCCTGTGTTACTATAAACAATGTGGACAAAGCTGAACAAACTAGTTCCCTCAACAAACACTGCTACTTAATATCCCTAGCCTCTTCCAACATATTATTTATACAGTGATGGTATTGCATTTAAGGTACAGCATGTATTGTTTTTGTCTTGTGACTAATTCTTTCTAATAATATTTTTAAAACAGCATATTAATATACATATCCTGAGTAAATTATAGAAATATCTGTACCATAGTAATATTGTTAAACATTCAATCTTGTCATTTTTACATTTTTCTCTCATTTGACTTCTTTTTCCTCCCCTTTACTTATTCAGGTTTCGGCCTTCTTTGGTGCCTATAGTGATGTTTTTCCACATCAATCTGTGTGGGTTATAAAATATATACTTGGCACCTATTTAACAGAAGTAGGAAGTATAGAGAGACAAAAAAAAAAGAAAAACAGCTTAGCCAAACAGTCCTTCTGCTATAGTTGACATATTAAGGCTATATTTACATTATCCCAGGATTGTTAGGTTATTTTACTAATTTCCTGAGATTACTTCTCTCCAGGATCTTTTAACACATTTCTAGTATTTACATAAAACATATAACAATTTTTTCCCTTTTTTTCCCAATATTAATCTATGAGCTAGCATAATTCTGACAGTTTATTTCTTGCCTATTATTTAAGGCTGGAGTTTTAGTCACCTACCCAGTACTGGGTGTACTGTTTTAGTGAATGGTTCAGTTCAACAGTACCTTATTTCTTCAAGGTTTTGCTTGCAGGTTGGTTGACATCTATGGTGCAGCTTTCTTCTTTTAGCTGGTGCAGATCAATTTTCATTTTTCAGGCAGTAAAATCCTTTGGAGCTTGCTGAAATCCATTTTGTCTGACTGTTCTTAATGAAGTCCTCAAAAGCCTAGGGGGACTGAATTTGCAAGCCAATATCCGAGATGGGAACTTCCTTCCTATATTCGTACATCGGAAGCAGCAGTTCATTTTTGGTTCCTACCCAGGCTGTACTTCCTTTTCCTGTGTTCCTCATGGCTCACATCAATGATTTAAGGGCCTAGACAGCAAGGGGAAGATTTCAGAGTTGGATCCCAGCTAGAGTGCTCGTGAATGGGGTAGTTTTTTCATCCAAGGGTCCTTTATAATTTTTTGTGGATTTATTTCACTTCTGAAGGTGGAATTTGCTTGAAAACAGCCAGGAATGTCTCTTTTGCCTCTTTGGGGTTAGCAACCATGTATTTAACCTCTTTGATGTAAAAGATTAACTGATTTGGATATTTCATCTGGAATTTGATTTTTTTTTTCTATTAGGAACCTGCAGTATGGAGATAGTAGTTGTCTTGCTTGTCTTATTTGTATTGGGAGGTCTTGAGCAAAGGAGATTTTATTATTATTCCAGGTGAGTGTGCCTTTTTTCTTTGCTGCCAGTATGATTTTATTTATATCTTGGTAGTTTAATATTTTAACATAGACAGGTCTTGGTTTCAGTGATGTTTGCATTTCCCTCAGGGCTCTGTGGGCTCTCTCTATTGTTATTTGCTGCATTTCTTCAGATTCCTCTAGGAGAGAATTTAATATTTGCTTGATTGTTGGTATTAGATTGTTATGAAGTACAGTTTCAGGTATTCCTCTGATGATGATATTGTTCCTTCGAGATCTTGCTTCCAGGTCTGTTAATTTTGCTTGTAAGTTTTGTATTTCTTTGTCATGGGCATCAGTTTTTTGAGAAATATAGTCTATTTTTATTTCATTTTCTATTATTTTGGACTCAGATTTTTCCATTCTGGATATTATTTGGCTGAATGAGTCACCAAAGGTTTGAAATTGTAATGATAAGTCCTTTAATGCTTGCTGGATAGGTAATAAGGCAGATTTTATGTCTTCCAGATTAGCTGGCTGGTCTGTCTTGGATTTATTTGTATTTTTAGAGTTGTCAGTTTGTTTAGTTTCCTTTGTCTTTTTGAAGTTGTGTCTTTGTCAGGTGAGGCTAGTACTGAGAATTTGGTCTTAGTTGTTGTTGTTTCCATATTATTTTCCTCTTTTGACATCTTGCTGTATAGTGTTTTACCAATCTTGCAGTCAGATGCAGGACCTTAGTAGCACATTGCATAAGCTGTTATTCAGAAATCTTAGTTAATCCTGCTGTTTCTGAGCTGAATCTGTCACTTTTTCTTCTTCTTTTGTTTGCTGGATGATATTAGCAGTAAATATCTATAGTTATTTCTGTATTATTAATTCTGCGTTGCCTTCTGGGTTTGTTTTAATCCAGGGTATATCGAGAACTAGGTGATAGCAGTGCTCACAGAACAGCGGCCATTTTGAACTCCAGATTAGGCAGTTTTAATTATAGTACAAGAAATCATGACACTTAAGAGGCATGTTTGTGTACAGCACATAAACTAGACAGCCGTCATGCCTTACTTGGCAGGCATGAGAATAAAACCCAATAGCTGTGACTGCAAGGAACATCTGCAAATAATGTAACAATTAACTGCAGCAACTTAGTACAGACTTGCAAGGAATACAGCCATACTGCAAATATTTAGACAGATTAACTTAGGAATTAACAAAGCTGGTTAACAATGTATTTGTATTACTGATAAGTGTCTGTGAAATCTAAACATAGTATCCGCTAATAACATGGGCTGCCACAACCATATACTTTTTGTTACTGGAGTGGGAGAAAATGAGAGCATTATGTGACTGTTATTAGCCTGGAGACAACCTTGGATCATACTATGAGTTGAGCAATACATGCTACAGGACATTTGTTTTGCATTCTAGAACTATTACAGTGTTATACTTGACTGTAGTGACAGTAGAACACACATGCATGGAATACAGCCGTACTGCATATATTAAGACAGATTTATTTAGGAAACAACATTGCTGCTTAATACCTTATTGGTATTGCTGATAAATTTCTGTAAAGTCCACACACAATATCTGCCCATAGAGTGGGATACCTCACCCATAATCCTTTATTACCTGGAGTAGGAGGAACAGGCCATTAGTTTTGCATTCTAAAGCTATTACAGTGTTACACTTGACTGTAGTAACCTTACCATAGACAAGCAACACATACAGCTCTTCTGCAATGGTTATGACAACACAATCCTGTGTATACCATTTTGCCTGCTGTCATTGGTATTGTTTATTCTTTATTGCAATACAGTTGTTATTGTTCATTTATTACACTACAGCTCTAATTGCCCATTTATTGCACTACAGTTTTTTATTGTGTATACTTTATTGCATTTATTATTATATATTATTATATATTATTGTGTATACTTTATTGCAGTAAATGTTTTCTCTTTCTTGCTTATTGTACTACAGTTAGCATAGTAAATCCATACTTGCCACACTCACAGTGCAACCTGGCCTGGTGCCCAGCATAGGACTCAACATTGCAAGTCATCTCAGCTGCAGCTGTTGGGAGAGAAGCACACCATTATGCATACCAGTTTTGCAGGCATACAGCTTGCATTTTGGTAAAACAGTGGAACACATGCTTATATATTTTTGGAATATGCCCAGCTCCTGCCTCTTGGACCCAAGTGTCCAAGATTTACCTCTTTTCTTCAGGTCATCATAATGGTGACCACACTGCATCCCAGTGCAGGAGATACCAGTAGCATTAGTAAGTTCCCTGGCCAACCATTGCAATGCCTCCACCTTATATTCTGAGTCCAGGAAACTGCCCTGCAACAGTCTGGGTTCATAATTCTTTACCAGGAGCCAAACAAAGACCCTGGACTCCTGCTCACCCCATCTCTGCACCCGAAAGTATGCACCCTCTCCAACACTACCTCCATATCAGCAGTCTCCAAAGAATGGTGCAGAATTCCACTTATTGCACCTTCAAGTACTTTCCACCTTACAAGACCTCATGTCACAAGAATTCAAGTAATTGCTTGAACTGAGTCGTCACACTGTAGAAGAGCTAAGCATGCATGATGCCTCAAGCACTGACTGCTTATGGAAATACAATTAGACATCTTATGGGAAATTACAAAGTAGACTTACCTACCTCATAACGTGCTCGAGCAATCATCTACAGGCTATCACTGCCATAACTCCCTTGAATTAAAGCTTAAACCATTAATATACTACATTATAAATTAAATTACGAGCATCTTATGCCCCTGAATAGGAGCTTTTAATAACTATCCTATCTTATTTTTCAGTTAGGAAAATGTAACACCTATTTAAGCCTATACTCCTATGATATTAAATCAAACTGTATATCTTAATAACATTTGCCTTCAACCTAATTTATTAAAGCACTGTGAGTAAACAGCTCCAGACCAAAAATAATGACTTATGTAAATTTTTTCCATATTGAGTTCTTTATGTTCTGTGTAATTAAAACCCTCGCTTTCATTCCATCCCACCCCAATTTAGTACAAAGTAAATCTTATAACATTTCTCGTTTTAATTAAATTCGTTCTTCTTTTTGTATCCAAGGTTTTTCATTGCTTACCTTACATTTAATGAATATCTCACTTTAAAACTTACACAAGCTGTACACATCATTACTTACACTTCAAGAGAAAAGATCTTTCAGTTTGCCACAATGGTCCTTGTTTTTCCATTCCTAGTTCTTCCACTCCAGTGTTAAAATCACTGATACATGATGAATGTGGGAATTGTGAGCCACACTGAATACCAGCAATCTCTTATGTGTTGCCAGTATTAAGGCTCTGAAACATGTAGAAAAGTCATTTAAATTGTCAAGGAAAAGCTAACACTTTCCTTAAGAAACTGTGCCATCTTTTCATCTTACTAGGAAGAGAAAGAATTGGCAGACAAATACAAGTAGCAATCATAACTCTCGACTTTCCAGCTACAAAATAAGGAACACCGTCCTTCATAATGTGGAACAAATAAAATGTCATAGGGAAGGGAGTATTTCCATAACAAACAGCTATGGCAATAGGCGCAACCAAACTTCTAAATAACCGCGAGAATAGCGCTACCGCATTTTTAAGTATGGCAACCGAAAAACTTACAGAACGTGGGATTTCAAGGTACCGTAACACAGATTAACACAACATCATATAAGTGGCAGGGTTAATGCCTCAGAAGTAGTTCAGAATATTGTGTAGCCTGCAGCTGTCCTTCAAGTACCTTGCGCTCTTTTTTTTTCAGCTGTTCCTCAGACAAGCTTCTCTCGGTCTCACTGTCTGAAAGATTTGTAGTCATGATGGGAGATGCATTAGAAGAGACACTCGGGATCTTAGGGTTATCAAGTCACCTGACTGGATACTCTAAATGAGCGTTCCATCATGACTTGTGAAGCAAGATGGAAAAATAACTACTTGAAGAAAATAAAGCTTCTGTGGTTTGAAATTTGAAAATGTACAAGCAAATGAGGTACGTTCTTAACTGTGTACCACTTTTGTTGTATATTTTCTGATTTCAACTGAGACAGTTAAAATTTTTTATAACACTCTGTAAGGGTGCTTAAAAACAAGCGGGGCCTTGTGCCCCTGCGCCAAGGCCTAAATCTGCCATTGAATATAGACAGGTCTTGGTTTCAGTGATGTTTGCATTTCCCTCAGGGCTCTGTGGCCTCTCTCTATTGTTATTTGCTGCATTTCTTCAGATTCCTCTAGGAGAGAATTTATTATTTGCTTGATTGTTGGTATTAGATTGTTATGAAGTACAGTTTCAGGTATTCCTCTGATGATGATATTGTTCCTTCGAGATCTTGCTTCCAGGTCTGTTAATTTTGCTTGTAAGTTTTGTATTTCTTTGTCATGGGCATCAGTTTTTTGAGAAATAGAGTCTATTTTTATTTCATTTTCTATTAATTTGGACTCAGATTTTTCCATTCTGGATATTATTTGGCTGAATGAGTCACCAAAGGTTTGAAATTGTAATGATAAGTCCTTTAATGCTTGCTGGATAGGTAATAAGGCAGATTTTATGTCTTCCAGATTAGCTGGCTGGTCTGTCTTGGATTTATTTGTATTTTTAGAGTTGTCAGTTTGTTTAGTTGTCTTTTGTCTTTTTGAAGTTGTGTCTTTCTCAGGTGAGGCTAGTACTGAGAATTTGGTCTTAGTTGTTGTTGTTTCCATGTTATTTTCCTCTTTTGACATCTTGCTGTATAGTGTTTTACCAATCTTGCAGTCAGATGCAGGACCTTAGTAGCACATTGCATAAGCTGTTATTCAGAAATCTTAGTTAATCCTGCTGTTTCTGAGCTGAATCTGTCACTTTTTCTTCCTCTTTTGTTTGCTGGATGATATTAGCAGTAAATATCTACAGTTATTTCTGTATTATTAATTCTGCGTTGCCTTCTGGGTTTGTTTTAATCCAGGGTATATCGAGAACTAGGTGATAGCAGTGCTCACAGAACAGCAGCCATTTTGAACTCCAGATTAGGCAGTTTTAATTATAGTACAAGAAATCATGACACTTAAGAGGCATGTTTGTGTACAGCACATAAACTAGACAACCGTCATGCCTTACTTGGCAGGCATGAGAATAAAACCCAATAGCTGTGACTGCAAGGAACATCTGCAAATAATGTAACAATTAACTGCAGCAACTTAGTACAGACTTGCAAGGAATACAGCCATACTGCAAATATTTAGACAGATTAACTTAGGAATTAACAAAGCTGGTTAACAATATATTTGTATTACTGATAAGTGTCTGTGAAATCTAAACATAGTATCCGCTAATAACATGGGCTACCACAACCATATACTTTTTGTTACTGGAGTGGGAGATAATGAGAGCATTATGTGACTGTTATTAGCCTGGAGACAACCTTGGATCATACTATGAGTTGAGCAATACATGCTATAGGACATTTGTTTTGCATTCTAGAACTATTACAGTGTTATACTTGACTGCAGTGACAGTAGAACACACATGCATGGAATACAGCCGTACTGCATATATTAAGACAGATTTATTTAGGAAACAACATTGCTGCTTAATACCTTATTGGTATTGCTGATAAATTTCTGTAAAGTCCACACACAATATCTTCCCATAGAGTGGGCTACCTCACCCATAATCCTTTATTACCTGGAGTAGGAGGAACAGGCCATTAGTTTTGCATTCTAAAGCTATTACAGTGTTATACTTGACTGTAGTAACCTTACCATAGACAAGCAACACATACAGCTCTTCTGCAATGGTTATGACAACACAATCCTGTGTATACCATTTTGCCTGCTGTCATTGGTATTGTTTATTCTTTATTGCAATACAGTTGTTTTTGTTCATTTATTACACTACAGCTCTAATTGCCCATTTATTGCACTACAGTTTTTTATTGTGTATACTTTATTGCAGTTATTATTATATATTATTGTGTATACTTTATTGCA
Source organism: Protopterus annectens (assembly GCF_019279795.1). Lineage (NCBI taxonomy): Eukaryota > Metazoa > Chordata > Ceratodontiformes > Protopteridae > Protopterus > Protopterus annectens. Next base: position 1,483,621,279 of record NC_056728.1, on the reverse strand, counting down.
GTAAATGTTTTCTCTTTCTTGCTTATTGTACTACAGTTAGCATAGTAAATCCATACTTGCCACACTCACAGTGCAACCTGGCCTGGTGCCCAGCATAGGACTCAACATTGCAAGTCATCTCAGCTGCAGCTGTTGGGAGAGAAGCACACCATTATGCATACCAGTTTTGCAGGCATACAGCTTGCATTTTGGTAAAACAGTGGAACACATGCTTATATATTTTTGGAATATGCCCAGCTCCTGCCTCTTGGACCCAAGTGTCCAAGATTCACCTCTTTTCTTCAGGTCATCATAATGGTGACCACACTGCATCCCAGTGCAGGAGATACCAGTAGCATTAGTAAGTTCCCTGGCCAACCATTGCAATGCCTCCACCTTATATTCTGAGTCCAGGAAACTGCCCTGCAACAGTCTGGGTTCATAATTCTTTACCAGGAGCCAAAGACCCTGGACTCCTGCTCACCCCATCTCTGCACCCGAAAGTATGCACCCTCTCCAACACTACCTCCATATCAGCAGTCTCCAAAGAATGGTGCAGAATTCCCACTTATTGCACCTAATATAGGCTGTTTTCCCACCCTTACACATCATTGAGCAACATTCAAAAAAGAGTTGTGTAACTTAGTGTGCAAACCAGCTAAGCAAAGCTAAGCATCATGAAACCTCGCACAACCGAGGTTTTTAGCAAAGATTAGCTCTGGGAAAACAGTAGTAGTTGTCAGCATGCTTAAGCCGTGCCATACTTCAGAAACTTGCATTTAAAATTAAACATATATACTAAATTAAATTACAGACATCTTATGACTGATACAGACTGAAAGTCAGTACCTACTAAGCATTAGGCTGTAATGCTACCCATTTAACTACTTGGATATTATGAAAACCTGTATACCTTCATATATACTATTGGGCTACCTGTTAGCATTGCTGAGCACTGTGCCGCACCACGTAAACACACTTAGACCCACAAATAAATAACTGATTACATCCGTTTTCTATTTTTAGATGTTTGGCAGGTGTTGGCTGTGTATGTATAAGCACCACTCTGCTCTGCGGCAATCCACACCACACCTCGCAAATGTTAATTAAAAAAAAAGTGTAATTATGATAATTAATTACATCTGGCTTCTACTTTTAGATGTGTAGCAGGTGTCAGCTGTCTATATGTGAGCATAGTTTGACATTGCTATACTCTGTGCCGTGCAGCAGCATGCAAACAAACAGAGAGGAAAAATAAATCATAAAAATAAAATATTACACAGGTAATACAATTCACAGCATTTCAACCATAGTGGAGAGCATTGCAAGGAGCCTCACCCTGTATATAACATATGACCAAGCATCCCCAACCATGGGCAGCCTCTACACTTCTCCCTACATGGATTGGCTATCCCTGTTGCTATGCTCTCCCTTGGCAGCGTGACATCATTAATATGCATGGCTTGCTGCCAAGAGGGAACCATGGCCATGTACATGGATACATTCCATGTAGGCTCTACACTGTGCCTACATCGATATTATTAAATCCTGGAGTTTCTTTCATTATAGTAGCTGAGCTTAATATTTTAGAGTTTCAGCTTCAAATCCTGTTACAAAGCCTTTAAGGAGTTTTAAATTATAATGTCTCCCAACTGACAGACTTAGTAGCCCCTTATTTTATTAAATTTTAGCTTTTCTGATTGGGAATTTTCATAGCCTCCTTGATATTACTTGTGCTGAGCTCTGTTTATTTCAATGTCTTTGAATAAAGACTCAGAATTGTTTGGTGAGCTGCAAATAGTTAGAGAATAACAGAGCGGGTACAAAAACTGCCATATACATTTCTCAATGAAAATGTAAGTCAACAAGCTGTGCTGGAATCTTTCTACACTGGGTTGTCTGAGCAAGAACTTTTTTACATAAAATTCACTGTCCCTAGCCCTCAGCAAGCCATACAGCTGTTTGGTTAAATAATTTCCTGAAAACTCTAGCACCCTATGTATTTTACTTAGGTACCAGTCTCCTCACAGCTCCAGTCCAGATCTCTAGCCCATTTCAACTGCTCCTGCCCTCATCTGTAAGCTGCACCACCAAATTCCCCAGTCAGACTAGTCTAAGCCCATAGGTCATACTATTTTTATTAAGCCATGTATTAGCACTTCCCCACAACTCCTGTAGCCACCCTGAATCAGATGGGTATATTGAGGCAATGTCTGAATTGCCTCATGCTGACTGACAACCACTTGTTGCTAACACAACATAATATAGTATGTCAGAAATGTCCGTACTTATTATAACTATAGACAAACTATCTCTCACCTATCGAATACTAGATATAAGGCTGTCAGAAGTAAGCACGTTCATACATCTCTTATAAACTCACACAATGATCACACTGTATCTCACACTGTGGTATTAAGTTCAAGCCTACCAAAACCACAAAGACTATGGACTCCCTAAATGCCACCGGGTCAGTATGTCCCCTCAGCATCACCATACAACACGGAGAAATATATCAATATAAAATGCCCCAACACACATCAAAACTAGAGTCACCAAGCAGCTGAAACAAAGCCCACATGGCAGGCAACTCCTTCATCAAATATACTAGTCATAGGTGATTCCATAATCAGACAGACAGGTGTATTCCTTGCAAGGCTGTGCAATAAAAGAGTGATGGTTAGCTGTTTGTCCAGTTCCAGAATTCATCAGATCACACACACACACACACACACACACACACACACACACACACACACACACACACACACACACACACACACACACTCAGACTATTACGCGACAAGCACCACTATGACTCAGTTATAGTACTTGTTGGCATAAATGATTTGAGACCTACCTCCCTAGACTACATGAAGAGAGACATGATAGGGCTCTTGGATTATGTATCTTTGGCAGGTATGAGTCTAGCACTGAACAATATTTTACCCTCATGATGGAAGGAGGATGCCAGCATTCCAGCAGACAATTACTGACTTTAACAACTGGCTTAGTAACTGGTGTCATTCTAAGGGGGTACATAATCTGTCAGCTTGAGTGGACACAGTAAACAGGCAGTGCTGCTCTTCCTGGAATGGACTGCACTTCAGCAAGTCCTTCAGCCATCTCCTGTATTGGCAAAAGCTTTGTTTACCCCCCCCCCCCGTAGTGCCCTTTTTAGACAATGTCAGTCTAATAAACCTACCTGTGTAGCCTGACCTATTTAAACCAGAAAGAAGGTATTTCTACTAAATGCCATAAATATTAACAAGAAACTCCCTCCCTATAATCCCCTCCTCACCCTGGAGGAACTAGACATTTGTGAGGTAACTGAGACATGGTTTAAAACTGCTAAAAACACCCTCACAGTGCAGGGCTAAAGCATCTTCAACACCTTTAGACCAGGTGCCATTTAAGAAGAGGGAGAAAAAAAGGTGGAAGTATCTCAGCCTTTAGCAAAAATAACTTTTATTCCAGAATGATTAAGCAACATAATGAGCTAGAAATTCTTCCTTTCCAAACCACCACAGGTAAACCCTCCTATCATATCATCATCATTAGCCATAGATTCACCCCGCCCTGACCCAGGATACTCACATAAGATACCTAAGATACCTAAACAAACTTGAGTCATTAACATGAGTTTGAACACTTAAAGTTTTTCACTGAGGTTAAACAACATGAACAAATCTTGTGACTTCAAAAAACCAACTTCACACTGTGTTTCACTTTAGCTAAGTGCTTTCATTCTATTATATATTAGAATTTCTTCAGAGGTAAATATTACCAATGAATGATTCTTTTATATACTTTAAAATATCATGTGACCAACTTACAAACTTAATTAACATCTTGAAAAGGCAGGTTACATAAAAAGCAGATTATATAAAAAGCTAATTGTATAAAAGGCTTTTCAATTTAATACCACTTAATTAAAAAATTATTTCAAAATTACTTAAGTAATTTATATCAGTTTTATATACATTGTGACTTTAACAAACATTTAATATCAATATTTTCATTTAAGCCAGGTGACATATCTGCTTGTAATCAAAATATGCCAAATGACTTCTTTTGCCTGCAGCCTTTTGTTTAAGTCACCCCAAATACTTCTTGTTGTATGTGGTCAATAATAAAAAAAATAAACTTTCAAACACTGTCACAGTGAGAAGCATGCTTTGCAAGAGCATTTGTAAAGTCTTTGTTTTTAATTTTAATGAATGTTTATATATCCTCTTTGAAAATTTCCTGTTGGCGTTACCCACATAGTAACTTTAACATGATTCACAAGTTGCCAAATAAACCACTAAACTAGAGTTACATGTCAAAATCTGTTTCTCTGAATGCCTTAAAAAAACATTTGACCCTTTGTTGATGAATCTGCAATACTAACAGTTATGGCACTTAAACATGCCACATCTACTACTAACTTGTATTGTCAGTATCTTTTCAAACAACTCTTTTAGGTTGTAAATATTCTTAGAGTTAAATTTTAGGTCTTGTTCCAATAACCGGTGATAAATTTTTGTTACCAAGAATAATTTTCCAGTTGTTGTTAACTATTTCTCTGGTATTTTGAGAATCTAGAAAAATAGAAATATGAAGTTATGTTGATAGTATGTTAAATGTTTATAGGTAAGTGCTGTTAGCTGCATTTTCAGACTATTTTAAGCCTAGCCAGTTTCTCTCAAAGGTGACAATGAAACCCTGTACCTTGTGTCCGTGAGTTAAATACCTTGATCTTAATAATGTCAACCCCCACTCTCAGCAATAAAATTGGGTTTTTGCCTATGGACTGTAAGATGGCAACTGTCACTCCACTGCGTCAGGGTGGCCCCCTCTACTGACCAAGGAATCCATAGACCCATTAGTCCGACCAGTCTAATTTGTAAAATCATGGAAAGTTGCCATGGATGTCATATGCAAATACATAATAAACCTACAAGCACTGGTCCCTACTCAGTTTGCAGGTTCATCAAGAGGAGGTCATGCCTGCTGCACCTGATGAAATTCTTTGAGAACATCACAAAGACCATGGGTGAGGGAAGATCAGTTCATGCAGCATATTTTAACTTGGCCAAGGTATTCAACACTTCTCCCCTCCCCAGAATAGTAAAAACAATGCAAAAAATACAAATAAGCCTGTATTCTACTCACTGGGAAGCCAACTGGCTTTCAGAGAGGATGCAGGAGGTAAGAATAGGTGAGTCCACTTCCACTAAAAGAGCAGTCACAAGTGAAGTTCATCAGGAGCTATACTGGGACAGCTCCTGTTTGACATTTACTTCTCAGATGTCCAGTTTAATATAAATGGGCTATGGTTGACCAAGTGTGCTGCATCTGCAAGCAAGGGACAGCCATAGAATCCCCCAAAGACACAAACATCATCCAGAAGGGTCTCACACAAATGAGCAATTGGTGTAACAACCTTCACCTGGGTATCATAGACAGATAGATTTAGGCATAAATCCCTATGTCACTCAAAGGATAGCCAAATGGCTCACAGATAGGACACATGAAGTTAGGATGATGGAATCCACCATCACCAAGAGGACTGTTACTAGTGGTTCCCACAGGACCCAGTACAGGGACCTCTCCTGTTTGGAACATACTTCTGTGAAGTCAAGGCAAATGTAGAGGGCCTTAGTCTAACCAAATTTGCTGACTGCTACAAGGTGGGTGCAATTATTGAATCACCTAAAGATGTAGATATCCTCCAGGAGGGTCTGTCACAGTCAAATTATTGGTGCCAGAGCCACTGCATCAGAATAAATGGGAAAATGCATAATTATACCCATTGGGAAGATGGCCATCCCTGAAAATTACAACACTGATAACACTCCCCTTAGACTAGATCCAGTGATAAAGGACTTGGAAACTCAGGTTGACACTAACCTAAAGTTTGATCACCGTGTGTTCATTGTAGTGAGAAAATCCTTCTATATGGTTCAACTTACAAGTAAGGGCATGACATCCAGATCTAAGGAAATCCTAGTGACACTATACTCAGTCCTCATTAGACCAATAACTGAGTACAATAGACCCTTCAGCATGTACCTGACTTGGCATTTGTAACAGCTGGAGTGGACACAGATGGTCTTCATTACAGGAATATAGGATGTAAATAACACGTCATATGAGGATTTCCTTAAAACCCTGCCCCTGTACTCAGTCTCCTATAGAATACTGAGGGGCTTTCTTTGCCTAAAATATAAGCAGTTCTTTGATCCAGCCCTGATGGATCTGCTACACATTCACAAAACAAACAGCACTAGAATTATCCACTCTAAGGATGTCATACTTGTCTGTGATGTAAGCAAAACATGCTGGAGGGACAGGTATGCATCTCAGAGATTAGTCTTTCTCTGGAACACACTCATTATTCATGTGAAATAGAGCTCTTCCCTAAGCTTATTCAAATGAAATTTGGATCTGTGGATGGGGATTCACTCCTGGCTTGTTAACTGTATCTCTTATGGACAAGGGCAGCTTGTTAATGCTCAAAGACAAGGGTTCCTAAACTGTGTGCCGTGGTGCCCAGGGGAGCTACGGCTTCCTCACACGGGCACCACAAACTAATAAGCTGCAAAACCCAGGCCGTCAGGTAAGTGAATGCCTGTATGATTGTGTGTGTGTGTCTGTGTGAGTGAATGTGTGCATGAAAGCAAAAGAGTCTGTGTGTGTGAGAGAGATCAGGAGAGTGAGCGATGTGTGAATGAATGCATGAATGAATGAGGAAGCGAGTATGTGTGTGTGTGTGTGTGTGTGTGTGTGTGTGTGTGTGTGTGTGTGTGTGTGTGTGTGTGTGTGTGTGTGAGTGTGTGTGTGTATGATCAGGAGAATGAGCGTTGTGTGAACTAATGCATGAATAAATGAGGAAGTGACTAGGTGTGTATGTGTGAGATCAGGAGAGTGAACAAAGTGTGAATGAATGCATGAATTAATGAGCAAGTGACTGTGTGTGTGTGTGTGTGTGTGTGTGTGTGTGTGTGTGTGTGTGTGTGTGTGTGTGTGTGTGTGTGTGTGTGTGTGTGTGTGTGTGTGAGACCAGCAGAGTGAGCTATGTGTGAATGAATGCATGAATGAATGAGGAAGTAATTGTGTATGTGTGTGCGAGATCGGGAGAGTGAGAGATGTGTGAATGAATGTATGAATGAATGAGGAAGTGACTGTGTGTGTGTGTGTGTGTGTGTGTGTGTGTGTGGGTGTGTGTGTGTGTGTGTGTGTGTGTGTGTGTGTGTGTGTGTGTGTGTGTGTGTGTGTGATCAGGAGAGTGAGCTATGTGTGAATGAATGCATGAATGATTGAGGACGTGACTGTGTGTGTGTGTGTGTGTGTGTGTGTGTGTGTGTGTGTGTGTGTGTGTGTGTGTGTGTGTGTGTGTGTGTGTGATCGGGAGAGTGAGAAATGTGTGAATGAGTGCATGAATGAATTAGGTAGTAGCTGTATGTGTGTATGTATGAGATCAGGAGAGTGAGAGCAAAATGTGAATGAATGCAGGTATGAATGAAGAAGTGACTGTGTGTGTGTTTGATCGGAAGAGAGAGAGAGAATGTGTGAGTGAATGGAGGTATGAATTATGAAGTGACTCTGTGTGTGTGATTGCATGTCCAGATTTTTGCCTCATACTTTTGGTGTGTTCCTCCTAAAATCTGTACTTTTCTGGCAAATAGTTGAGGATTGAAGTCATTAAATAATGACAAACATTTGAGTGTAAGACTCTACATCCTTCAGAGAATTCATGTTAATGAAAACCTATTAATTATATCAACTTTCTAAGTTTGTAAGAGCAATATTTAAAATCTGTCCCTATTTGTCCCCTCATCATTTTAGGCTTTGTCCAGATTCTTTGCTCTAAAAATCTGGACAAAGCCTAAAATGATGGGGGGACAAAAAGGGACAGATTTTAAATATTGCTCTTACAAACTAAGAAAGTTGATAGAATAAAAAGGTTTTGCATTAGCATGCATTCTCTGAAGGATGTGGAGTTTTAAACTCAAATGTTTGTCATTATTTAATGACTTCAATCCTCACTTATTTGCAGAAAACTACAGATTTAAGGAGGAACACACCAAAAATATGAGGCAAAAATCTGGACATTCTGTGAAAATCTGTACAGTTGAGAGGTGTGAATCACACACATACACACACACACAGCCACTTCCTCATTCATAACTGCATTCATTCACACACACACACAGCCACTTCCTCATTCATACCTGCATTCACTCACACATCGCTCTCACTCCCGATCTCACACACACACACATACACAGCCTCTTCTTCATTCATTCCTGCATTCACTCACACATCGCTCTCACTTTCCCGATCTCAAACACACACACACACACACACACACACACACACACATACACAGCCACTTCTTCATTCATTCCTGCATTCACTCACACATCGCTCTCACTCTCCCAATCTCACACATACACACACACAGCCACTACTTCATTCATTCCTGTATTCACTCACACATCGCTCTCACTCTCCCAATCACACACATACACACACACACACACACACACAGCCACTTCCTCATTCATTCCTGCATTCACTCACACATCGCTCTCACTCTCCCAATCACACACATACACACACACATACACACAGCCACTTCCTCATTCATAACTGCATTCACTCACACATCCCTCTCACTCTTCTGATCTCACATATGCACACACATAGCCACTTCCTCATTCATAACTGCATTCACTCACACACACACACACACACACACACACACACACACACACACACACACACACACACACACACAGCCACTTCCTCATTCATACCTGCATTCACTCACACATCGCTCTCACTCTCCCGATCTCATACACACACACATACACAGCCACTTCTTCATTCATTCCTGCATTCACTCATACATCACTCTCACTTTCCCAATCTCACACATACACACACACAGCCACTTCTTCATTCATTCCTACATTCACTCACATTCACCGTGAACTAATAAGCTTAACTGCATGATAAACTGCGAATTGTTCACAATTTATTTTGCAGCTAAGCTTATTAGTTTGCGGCACCCCTGTGAGTAAGCCATGGCTCTCCAGGGCACAGCAGTGCACACTTTGGGAACCCCTGAAATATGCACTTTATTTGAGATGCAGTGGGAGGGGGGCTTAGGAAAACCTGGACACAGCAAAGGGGCCAAGAATCAAAAAAGTTTGGGAACCACTGTCGTAAGGCACAGACATATACCAAAGCCATTCTAATCTACGGGTATTGATAATTGGGAAGACTGTGGCATGAATGGCTAGGTTTAAAAAGGCTCTAGGTCCATTAGCCTAGTATCTTCCTATGATCCTATGATCTTATGAACAATGGGCACAGACTAAATGCAAAAAGGGCATAATCATCTCTTTCAGTAAATCATCCACCCCCATAAACTACAACATTTATAACACACCTGTTAAGGTAAAAGTGGTAGTTAGAGATCTGCAGACTTGTATGGATAGTGATGTTGGCTTTGACCAACACATGTCCACCACAGTTAGTAAGGCATTTTATATAGCATAACGTATAAGTTAGGGCACTGCATCCAGGTCTAGGGTGGCTATTGTCTCTATGTACTCAGTCCTTATTAGACTAGTCATGGAGTACAATGATACCTTTGGTATGTACCTGCAAAGGGAGATGCTTCAACTCAGATGCCCACAGAAATTCCTTACCAACACATGACTTATGGGAATCACCTTAGATCACTCTTCCTATTTCAGTCTCCTATAAACTGCTAAGTGGTGCCCTCTGTGTAGCCTTTAAGGTCTCCTCTGTCCCTGCACTTATGATGCTGCTCCATAACCACAAAAATAGCAGAATCAGATATACTAGCTCTAAGGATTTTATCCTTTCCAGCAAGCTAAACACAGCATGATGGAGAGACAGATACATCTTACAGAGGTTTGTACTACTCAGGAATAGGCTGCCCATCCATGTCAAACAAAGGACTACCCGCTCCAAATTTAAACACAATCTGTACGGAAGGATGGGAAACCACAAATTTATTCCTGTGGGACACCTCTAATGGACAAAGAACACTGAAATACTGCAAAATTCTAAGCTATTTCCAATGTATAAAAATAAAGAACAACCAGCACTTGGTGAATTTTATTTGGCTTGGCTTAAAAAATGATCCCTGAGCAGCCTAGTATCTCTCTATGTTTCTATGTTTTTTTTTTTTTTTTTTTTTGTTATTTAGGCAACTGGTGCTGAGCAATTAGATCCTCTGTGTGATCTCAAAAAAAAAAATAAATAAACAAATAAATAAATAAATAAATACATAAATAAATAATATAAAGTATCTGCTGGCAAGATCTAATTTGTGTTGGGAGAACAAACGATAAACTTTATTCATTTATAATCACACTGTGGCAGCAGACTGACTTCATATGTAAAGCTGAAATTAGTGGAAAATATATATGACTGTGAGGGTACTCTGACTACAGTGAGTGTTTATTTATTTTTTTACGTATTTTGCATTTGTTAACCCAATTGGTAGGCTGATTCAATTATCCATTCAACCACAACATGAGCAAAAATACATCACGGATATAATTATATTGAACCATTTAAACTATTAGTATAATTAATTTAATTTGTGAGGCAAACACAAACAAAATAATTTCTGAACAATTTATCTAATACATAAGAATCATATTAAATATGATCACTGAACAAATATCATTAAAAATGATCTCATGTGAAGAATGGCATCGAGTACAACTTTTGTTTTTTTATTTGTTAACCAGGTAAACCTACTAGGCAAACATACTTAAATTTAAGGTTGATCCTGAAGCTAGATCTAGTTAAATGACTTGTTCAGAGCCACATAGCAGTCAAAATGAAAAAGGGGAATGAACCCCATGACTATTTAAAGAAGCTAATTTGCGACTCTTAACCTTAACATAGCATCAGCATTATCATAATCATGACCAACAACTCCATTTTTTCATTTTACCACAAGGGTTAGGGTGATGCATAAATTGTCGCCACCTCACTTGATTCTATCTTATTTTCCTACCTCCTTCACCGGTTGTGCCTGAATGACACAGGTCTTCCCTTATGCAATCCATTCATCTCTTTGCTGGACATCCTTGTTTCTTCTTGCCTTGCTCCCATCTTTCCCAAATCTTCCTCAACAACTTATCTTTATCTTTCCTGCACATGTGCCTAAACACCATAATCTGTTCTCTTCAGCCTTTTTTACAATTGGAACTCCTTTGACTTCTGCTCTGATATCATCAATTCTATACCTGCTGCACAGTGTAAATCCCTCCACCTATCTTAGGCAACTCATTTCCATCACTTGTAGCTTCTGCAACTGCTCTGTTTTCACTGCCCATGTTTCTTTACCATACAGATGTACTGGTCACATCATTTTTATACACCTTACTTTTCGTCTTTGGTATTCTTCTGTTGCACACTACCCTGACACTCAGTGCCAGTTGAATGCATCCCCTATGATTTCTGGTTTCCATGATTTGTAGCCATGGCAACTGTCTTGCCTGTACTCAGTTTCATCTCATGTGCCTTTAGTTTTTCTGCATTCCATTCCCCTGTCATTCACTGAAGTTCCAGTTCAGTGTCTGCTTGTAGGGCCACATCATCTCCATATACCAGCTTTGCTCATCTGACACCTCCAGCCTGATTATTAATAAAGTCAATCACCACTATGAACAGCTGTAGGTACAGAACTGAACCCTGAGGCACCCCCATTCCCACTGGGAACCCCTAAGTAAGTCTGAGTACTGTTTGTACTTGTGTCACTGGTCCTGGTACACAACCTGCACTAACTCTAGCAATGTTTCTGAAACTTTGAACCATTGAAGGACTGTCCAAATCAGCTTTCTGGGGACCTTGACACATGCTTTATCAAATTCTAAGAATTCCCAGTCAGTCTCGTATCTTATTTCTAGCTTCTTCTCTACTATCTGTTTCACTTCAAGCATTGGGTGAGTTGTGCTGAATCCTGATCTGAATCTAAATGGCTCATCTCCCATCTTCCTTTCTATTACTGTATATATTCATTTTTAACTCCCTTCTCCAGAACTTTGATGTGGTACAATAGGAGTTTGATATACCTCTATGCTGCTTACAGTTATGACTGTCCCCTTGTACTCTGACACTGGCATGGTAATGCTTATTCCACAGTCATTTTGGATACACCTTTCTTGTCATACTGCTATGGGTACCCACAGGAGATATTTCTCCCCTATCTCACTCAAAATCTAGACTCATAGCCTTGACTGTCTACACTAAAGTGCCAGACATAAATATAAGGACATGTATTCCATATATTTTTTTAAGATTGCCCTGGGAATTAGTTACATTTGTTAAGAAATATTAGAAGGGACTCCAATGTTCATACTGGATGAACTTTAAATATACAACAACTCCACCAACAAGAGAGACATTAACTAACCTTAAATACAGTAGGATACTGATACCTCAAACATAGGCTATGCACCAAAATTCCTTGATTTCATAAACAAAGTCTCCAAAAAACCTACTACATGACAAACTAGTCTTCATTCTGGTCCTTACAAATATAGCAACTATATGTACTGTAGTAAATTGTGGTCAAATGGGACTCTAGGCAGGGTCAACTATCAGATCATAGCATGTTGTAGAACTCTTTAATGGCCCTTGAAAATAGTATTTGATTTCCAATTATACTGGACAAACTTTAAATATACAAGAACTCCAACAAGGGAGACTTTAAGTAACCTTAGAGAAACTGGGATACTTTTACCTCAAATGTAGATTATGCTCCAACATTCTTTATTTTCATAAACAATGTCTCCAAAAAAAAACACTACATGACAAACTATTCTTAACCCGGTCCTTACAAATATAGCAACTGTATGTATTGCAGCTGGATTATGGTCAAATGAGACCCTAGGCAGGATAATGTATTAGGCCCCCACATACAAACACATAGCCATTCCAGTGTCCCATTGTTTGTCTCGCTGTCCCCTACTGACATACGAACTGTTCAAAACTCAACATGTATACAATTTATTTACTTTTACAATGACTATTGAGATGTGGATTTAATTTAACCTTTTTGTTAAATATTTTACAGCACATACACTGATGGTCATTTGCTAAAAAAAACAAAACAGTTACACATTGAAAGCAGACTTAGTGTGAGCAGCACTAAACTTCTGATCCCTTCAAGCTCACATTAATTGAAAATGCATCTGGCCAGTGTCAGATTATGTGAGCTTGTTTTCTCTGAATGTTTTCAAATCATGAGCACCCCTACATATGCTTTTAGCACCGTGCTTAAATGCATGTATTTGGTTATACATTTTTCTGATTATATTTCTTGTTTAATACAGCAGCATTTATTAGAGTGGATTTTAAATGTGTAGTTTTGAATTTTTTTCCCGTAAGCAATGAAGCAACATGTATCAAACAATAATGACAAAAATACTCATTTCAGAACTTTTCAACCATAAAAGGTTACTCAAACTGCTGCCATTATTATCTACCACCATATGTTCTCAACAATTGTGGCCACTAAATTGACTGTACACATTACACATCTGATTGTGGTTAAAAAGTGGCCACAGTAAGGTATTCCAGTTTGCTTTGTACAAATACAAACTAGTCCTACAACAATAGACTAATGCATTTTTAACTATCAACTCAGCAGGGTCAGTCATTTTTATGTAATCCCGGCAATTACAGCTACATTGTTGAGAGCATCTTTCTCAGACATCTGTGTCAAAAATTAATAATAATGATCAAAGTCAGTAATTTCAAACAATTAAATAAATTAATAATATTACATCAAAACATAAAAAATAAATAAAACATAACACATTTTGTAATTAATTTCAAATTTGTTTCACACAAGCACACAGTAGCCAAAGTCTTCCTACTTAATTCAGACACACAAAAAGATGCACACACACACACACACACACACACGCACACACACACACACACACACACACACATATACACATACATATACACACTAGTCATGCAAAGCCAGATTAAAGATTTTTTAAAAATGACCAAATAGGAACATAAGGTACTTTCATCTACAGTGACTCTCAACCACCCTCACCAGCAGTTATAGCCACTTTTTTGACAGTGTGCACTGCTTATTGGTATGAAGAAATACATTGCATATACTTTATTGATAGCTTGGGATAAAATACGTTAAACTGTAAAAACATTATTAGCAGTATACCATGAGATCCTTTCTTTATACCATAAGTACTCTGGTTCATAGATGATAGTAACTTGCCTTGCAATCCAGGGGACCATTGAGAAGCCTAGCCCAGTTTTCCAGTTGTCCCAAAGCACTGTCTGGTTAAGTGACCTAATCAAGGACTGGGCATAAGTACTAGGTAAAATCAGAGATGTTTTACAAAAGTGGAAAACAAAAGAAAAGCAGACTACTTTAAAGCACATAAAAAGTTCTTAGAACAGGTTTTGCATCAACATGGATGTTGTGAAACAGACACAAAAAAAACCTCTGAATCCCTAATGACTCACATGAAGTGACTGTCATCATTAGTGATATACACAAGGAAATGAAGTTAATTAAAATTTGGCAGTTGGTGTAAAGGATTATGGCTGTGGTCTCCTGTAACCAAAGTACAGGGTTTTAGCCTTGAACAGGTCACTTAACTAAACTGCCCCTCTAACTACCTTTGCATTGTATCTTCATCTCTCAAAATCCGTTGTCCTGTTCCTGCTTGTCTCCCCAAGTACTACCATAGCACAAATTCCATATCTATTCTGCTTGTTTCAAGTGTTCTTATAGGCGACAGTTTAATTTCACGTCTTTGTATGCATGTGTGCCTTCTCATTGACCAGCATCTAAGCCAGCAGAAAGGGAAAAATATTACAAGTCTTATCATTGGTTTCAAAGTAGGGAAGTTTTAAAGTAAAAGCAGGAAGCATATATATTTTTAAACATTAATGCTGTGCCTGGGAACACAGAAAAAAATGAAGAATTTTTATTTATTTATTTATTTGCAGCTTGTTTACCAGGATGGTCCATTGGGCCAAGAAGAGCCAATTTTCAATGGAGTCCTGGGGATAAAAGCTCCATAAAGACAAAAAATACATTCAAAGTGTTACATTACAGTAAATACAGTAGTACAAGTAAAATCATAGCATTTAAAGATACAATTTCTGGAATGAACAAGTAAAAGTTATAAGTTATAAAATTATAAATACTTATTTGCAGATAAATTTGATCCTGCTATAGAAGTATATGAATAGGACACTGACGTACATGAGATGTCAGAGGTGTAGAGATTAGAAGAAATTATGTGGTGTGGGAGCAAGAGCTTTCCCAGAGGGATATTAGGTGTGTGTGAAGTGAGTTTTTAAAGGCAGTGTGGTTTGTGGTGGTCTGGATGGATGGTGGTAGGGAGTTTCATTGATGTGCAAAGGCAAAGGATAGGAGATTTTTGCCTGGGGGATGGGTAGGTTTATACAGTTCTGTCAGATTTTGATTGTTTGATCTTTAGTGTCTTTCTGGGAGGTGCATTTTAAATGTGGAGGAAAGGGAGGGACAAAGGGAGGGGCTGAAAATGAGTTTGTGTGCATGAATAAGTTGAGTGTACATGAGATAATTGGGCAGCTCTAACCAATTTAGTTTGTGAAGGGCTACACAGTGATGGGTAGAAGATTTGTGGCGTGTGGCAAACTTGACAATCTTATTATAACATGAAGAGAGTTTTGTCTTAAGAGAGGATTGCAGGTTGGTTAGGTGTGGGGCACCATATAGGAGAGAGGGGATGAAAAATGTGGTAGAGAGAATGAACTTGGTAGAGGGACTGAGGTAGCGATTACGGTGGTAAAGTATTCCAAGTTTTTGGTGTTTTTTTATGTTCATTTGTAGGTGGGAGTTGAATTTAAGCTGTTCATCAATGTGAACACCTTGTAGTTTGGTCTCAGATACTAATTTGAGGGATGTATTGTTCTGGCTGGTGATGGAAAATGAGTTTGTATCTATAGTAGTTGTTGTAAATAACATGTTTAGTTTTTGAGGCATTGAGTGCTAGGTAGCTGTCTGTCATCCACTGTTCATTGGTAGTAAAAGCATCTTTGTTAGCTTTATGAGTGTGGGGATAGAGGGGGCAGAACAGATTATAGTTGAATCATCTGCGTATTAGATAAGATTTGTGTTAGGGATTGAGTGGTGGAAATTGTTTATGAAAATATTGAACAGAAGGGGACCCAGTATGGAACCCTGTGGAACACCAGTGGGGGTGATGAGGAAGGAGGAGGTGGCTTTTTTCCATTTAACTGCTTGTTGCTTATTTGAGAGGTAACTGGTGAACCAGTCGAGAGAGGAAGGGGATAGGTTTAGATTAGAGAGTTTAGCTAGGAGAAGGTTGTAAGAGATGGTATCAAAGGCCTTAAAGAGGTCAAGTAGGAGGGTAGATACCAGAGTCATGAGCTTTGTTAACAATTTTGAGGAAGGAAAGAAGAGTAGTGGTAGTGCTGTGACCAGGTCTAAATCCATGCTGTGTGGGAGTTAGTAAGTGATTGTCTATAAGATAGGGGAGGAGTTGTAGATGGATGCATTTTTCAAGAAGTTTAGAGATGGGGATAGGATGGTGATAGGATGGAAATTTGTGACATTGTTATTGTTGCCCCCTTTGTGTAAGGGTATGATGAAGGCCTTTTTCCAAAGTTGAGGTACACAGCTTTCTTGGATTGAGCTATTGATTAGTATGTAGATGGGGAAAGCAATGGTTTTGGCCATTATGTTTAGAAAGTACAAGGGAATGTTATTGGGGGCATTGGAGCATATTTTCAGTTTCTGGAGAAGCTTTTTTATGGTAGATATGGGTATGGGTTTTATAGAGAAAGGAGGAAGTTGAGAAGCTGATGTAATTTAGAGTGAGGGTGAAGGGGAGGACAAGGGAGGGGATGAAGAAGTAGAGGGTGTAGTGTTGTTTGAAAAGGATGTGGTTAGCTTGGTAATTGAGTTGATGAAAAAAGAGTTAAATTGGGTGGCTAGGTCCATGTCTAGTGCAATAGGGTCGGGACAAGGGTTTTCTTTTTTTCCAGGATTAAGGAGGGTGGAGATGCCATTCCAGAATTTTTTTGGATTTGTTTTATGGCTATTTTGTATTAAGGAAAAATAGGTTTTGCGGCCTGCTACAATAAACTTTTTGACTTTGTTGTGAAGCATTTTGTATTTATGAAGGGTGGAGGGGGTCTTATTTTCCTGGTGGTGTACCCACGCTTTATCTCTAAGGTGCATGGCAGCTAGTGTGTATTTGGTTAGCCAAGGGTCAGTTTTGCTTTTTAGTCCTTTAGTTTTTAGAGGGACATAGATGTCTAGGAGGTTTAAGAAAGTTGTATTGAAGTAGGTAACAACATATATTACTGGTAGAGTTTTTAGAGGGCTCCAGTTTATTAAATTTAGAGATTTAGAAAAGGTGTTGGGATTTAAGTTTTTTAGGGAGCGAGTAGTGATATAGTTATGAGATAGTTGTATGGCCAGTTCCATCCCCCACCCCAGCCATCACTGGCATCTAGTTGCCTACTACTGCATCCAGTCCTGATATGCACTATTCCACTGATATACCCTTCCCCAGTTAAGTATGTCCACAAATTCATAAATTAAAATTCCCCAAACATCAGATGTAACAAACATAAAATATACTAATCTACAATTCTATGATGAAGTCTCAAAATTCAGGTATAACTTTAGCACTCAAAATTTTGATATGGCTAGTAGTTAAGCAAATAAATTCCACACTAGCCTAACCTGACAGTTCCTACCAGAAATAAACAAAATAGGAAGTTTAACAGCAAACCATCCTTGTGGTTTTTATGCATAAGTAAACAATAAAATAATAGAAAAGTATTTTTGGAAAACACAGCAAGTCCAAAGACCCACAAAACAAGGTCATCATCAAAAAAATTTCAAATATACTGAAACATACTGTCAAGAAAACTAGACATTTCATGAACTTAGAATAGTGTCAGAAACTAAGTATAATTATAAATTCTTATTTAAGTATATCAAGAAATTAAGAAATAAAACTAAACCCTGCTCCAGACTTGTTCAAAATACCACCACCTACTTGGTTCAAGTAAATATCACAAATATATTTGCTAACAAATTCAATGCAAATTTCACCCCTAAGACAACAATACAGAGCTACAACGTCCTATCATCAGAAAAGAATACTTGCTAAAGATACTTTCAAAAATAAAAATGCATCTTCTTTGTGTCATGATAACCTACCCATCTGCCACCTGAACAGCACTAAACTTGTGCTAGTAGAGGTGATTTAGCTAGTCAGCCTGAGCTCAGCCATTGGCTTTGTCTGTGTAGTCTAGTGTTTAGCAATTGTAATGCCATTTCATAAGGATATCCCCATGACAGACAACAGAAATTACAGACCCATTGACCTGTTGAGCCTCATCTGCAAGACCACAGAACAGGTTATGACTGTCCTGGTAAACTATGATATTAAAACCTTATAAGACTTGACCACCCACCCCCCACACACACACATACACACACACACAGCAGTTTGGCTTTATTAAGGGTAGATCTTGCATAATGATTCTGGTAAACTTATTTGAAAAAGGTAACAGGAACAATGGGCAGAGGTCATATTGTCTGTGCAGCATATCTTAACCTTACCAAAGCAACAGATATAATTTATATATTTATTTATTTATTTTACATTTGTTGGTCAGGATAGTCCGGCTGGATTCATGTCCATTTTCAACAGAAGTCCAGGGAGAAAAGCTCCAAGACAGACAGAGTCAAAAATCATACCACGTATTAACATAATTAAAAAGCTAAATGTGCCCCAAATTAATCCAGGTGCAGTTATATGGATAGCAAACTGTATAAGAGACAGAGACTACACACTGTTAGTGCCAGATGCATTCTCTGTGAGCATGAAGATAACCAGTGGAATCCCTCAGGGACATCTACTATTTGGTATTTAATCCTTTGATCCACAAATCAAAAACAGGGATCACTGGTCAAACAAGTTTTCAAATGAATGTAAATCGAGTACCATGTTCAAATCTGCTTCTGACATGCAAAAGTTGCTAGTTGAACTTACATTAGTAGCTGGTGCACAAAAGTAGACTAAAACAAAATGCTAAAAAGTGCAATAGTGTTGCCTTTGCTTAACAATAGCTCAACCCATGTTAAGTTATGGACAGCACTCTATATAAAAATGGAGATCTTGGGTGAGACCTGGGAAGAGGGGTAGAGAACACCCTCTCATTTGTTTATTATTTTGCAACAATGTTCATAAAAATCATTCAATATGGCACAGGTGATCACAAAAGGTATTGCATTTGGATCCAAAGAGGACATTACCCCTCTATATTTTTCACTGATCAGGCCCATCACAGAATAAAATGCCTCTTACAGGCTAAATTTTATTAGACATATTAAGGAGTTGGTAAACCCAGAGTTTCCTAGCAAAAACAAAGATAATGAGCTTAAAAGACCAGAGCTACCGCAAGAGCCTAGAAGTACTGCCATTGTAGTTAGTGTCCTATACACACCTTACAGGTGATCTGCTGTTTGCTTTTTGGGCCATTAGGGATCTGGTACTTCAAGATTTCTAACATTTCCAGAAATCAGATAATCCAGTAAATACTAGGATCAGGGATCTAAACCTGCTTAAGCAAACAAATCATGGTGGAGTGATAGATTTTTCACACAACTACCCCTTTTCCATAATAAGCTGCCACTCCAGGTCAAACAAAGTGACATTCTATTTTTCTTTAAAAAGGAATTAGTATATTGGATGGGTATTTTTCACAAATTCTCCCCTGCATGACTCCAGTGTACATATGGAGTACATGTATGGTATTATAAGGAAATACTGAGTTCAATATTGTACACTTTCAAAATTCTGACATTTCAGGATTTTGCATTCAGTAGAATGATTTTCAGTATACCACTATTTAATAAGTTGTCATATACCTGCATACATCTTGCTCTCTCTCTCTCTCTATAGGGTCTATATTACATAGTCGACATTTCGTAATTCCGAACACCTAATGGTCGAACCATTATGTTCGAAGTTACGGAACTTCGACTGCATAAAAAAAAATAAATAGAGAGAGAGAGAGACATAAACCTAAAATGTTGACCTAAAATAGTAGACAAAATATTATTGACAATATTATTTGCATGCCCCAAAACAAAATCTTAGAGTAGGCAAATAAAAAAATAATGTTTTATTTGACACTGTGGTGGTGCAAGATCAGTATAATGCTGGGAGTGGGGAATATGCCCTTTCCTTGGTGTTTTGTAATTTCAGAGTTGGAATATTTAATTAACAAGTATGCAGAGACACAAATCCAGCATGGAGAATCCCCTCTGCGCAAACATTTTTTTTTGTATGGGTTGACATTTTGTGTAGGTGGATAGAAATAATGCTGCTGATATTATTTTGTCGACTATTTTAGGTAGACTTTTTTATATCTACTTTCTTTTGTTTAGATCTTTTTAAATATACCCAATTTATATATATATATATATATATATGTGTGTGTGTGTGTGTGTGTGTGTGTGTGTGTATGTGTGTGTGTGTGTGTGTGTGTGTGTGTGTGTGTGTGTGTGTGTGTGAGTGTGTGTGTGTGTGTGTGTGTGTGTGTGTGTGTGTGGTGTGTGTGTGTGTGTGTGTGTGTGTGTGTGTGTGTGTGTGTGTGTGTGAAAACTGACAATGACGAAACCCAGTATTGCCGAAATATAAATTGAATGTGGTCCTGGAATGAACCTTAACATGAATCAAGATGTGGATGAGATTTGTACTTCCACATTATTGGTGTTCGACAATCCCAGCATTCAAGGTTCGGGTTTTGTCAGAAGTGAATTCAACTGAGTCTGTCTCAGGAACATGATAGTAAACCATATATGTATATGTATAAAGATATATATATATATATATATATATATATATATATATATATATATATATATATGTATGGGTCCGCTTCTAAATCTTGAAAGCTCATAATCTTGAAATTCAAAATACTGAAGTCAAAATCTTGAAAGCTTAAAATACTGAAAACTCAAAATACTAAATTTCATAATATTGAAAAAAAAAACAGAGTACACCAACACCTACAAATAAGAAAACATATTACTCTTCTCCAACCATTAGCAGGGGGGCAAGCTCTCCTGCACCCCCACAACCCTTGCTACTTAAATATATCAACTCCAAGATCACACTCCACAGACGAAAATGGCAAACATACAATTACATGCTTCATGACTGCCTGTTGTAACCTTAGTCATGCTCCCTTTTAATTTGCTATACAATGACATAACTCATCTTAGTGCAGTAAAGTGTAATCTCAGAGTTGATATATTTAAGTAGTAGGGCCCCCCACATAGGATGTGCAGGGGGCTTGGCCCCCTGCTAATAGTTTGAGTAAACTAATATGCTTTGTCTTTTATTTGTTTCTCGATGTACTTCTTGTGGCATATAGTAACTGCTACTATCCTGTAGTTTTTTTTCAGTATTATGAAATTCAATATTTTGAGTTTTCAGTATTTTGAACTTTCAAGATAAGATTTTGGCTTCAGTATTTTGAATTTCAGGATTATGAGCTTTCAAGATTTAGAAGCAGACCCATATTTATGTGTAAATATATATATATATATATATATATATATATATATATATATATATATATATATATATATACGTATATATATAAATATAGATACATGGATATATATGTATATATATTTATATATATATATATATATATATATATATATATATATATATATATACACACACACACACACACACACACACACACACACACACACACACACACACACACACACACACACACACACACACACACACACACACACACACACACACACACACACACACACACACACACACACACACATATGTAGAGAAAAGGCGATATCTTCAAACATGCTCCTGCTTCCATCCCACATAATCATTCTCCCCTTTCTACTGTCTTCCATCTCATACATTCTTTATTGAAGCTAGTAATCAATGCATAACCTTAACATTCCTGGGGTACTGGAGAGCCACATCAGGAAAATCCCATACTCACCGGCTTCAGGCTGCTGTCCCACATGCAGACCAGAGGTACTATATAGTTGTGGGGGTGAGGTATTGTCAGCAGACTCACATTTGGCATTGGTACAAGATGAATGCTATGTGTCTGCACAGGTACAATACAAGCTATGATAGTACACAATTTGCTGTCCATTGCCATAGATGTGCACTTGTGTGCATTAATAACCCCCACCCACAAATGCAGTTTGAACTGACATATGCATCTAGATACTCTATTGAAGACAGTATGACTGCTACATGATTAAATTGATGTGCACAGTGGCTTTACCTGGACACTCCTCACCTATTGCCTGGGTGCAATCCACCTACATGACTGGTGTTTCATGTGTTAGTTGTTGTGTGAGGGCTGCCCCAAGGTTAGCAAGGAGTTCCTTGTTGGTGTAAGTGGGGCCTGTGTATCAGGACCCTCATCTCTGGCAGAACAGCCCCTTGCCACGGCAGCAGCCCTTTGCCAGGCATGACGTATCAGGTCAGTTGCACGATGCCTGACCTGATTGCATGTGTGACCATGGTAGCCCAAGGTGTTTACTCTGTGGAGAAGGCCGTCCTACATAACAGTCCAGTCCTGCAGATTTTGTCAGCTCCGGCCGAACAGCACTGCATGGTGCTGTAGTATTGCTTCTGTAATGGATGCATTTTCCTCAGCAGTGTACACTGGCTGAAACTGCATGGCACCTGGAAGAAATAAACAGGGAAACATATCACAGGACCTCAGATATGCCCAGAGTTATTTACAGAACCAGCTCATATAATTGCTTATCATTAGCCACCACTCACAACCACATCATATCCCTGTTATCTATCGGCACAGTATGAACCTGCATTGCACTCCTGGTCCTGATGTGTCATGTCCCCCCCAGTGAGGGCCAGTACATTGCATAAACCACTATTCATCATTCATGTTTGTATAGAAGGAAGTCAGTGGCCATCTTCCTTGCAGATGGGATGTCAATGGTACTCAGGTTTTGCTTGCATACAGTTTATAATTCAGCTGGAAGCATATACCGGATTTCATGTAGGATGCAGACAGGAATGTTCTCGGGTCCCATGGAGACTTGTTTTTGCTGACTTTGATTAGGCACCTGCTCCCAGATGATTAGGGAGGGTTGCGGGTGCTGTGCATATCCGCCTACACTTATGGTGAGCCGGGTGGGGTGACATTTGCCCTAAACCTGTCTGCAGCAGGTTGCCTATAACAGGGTTGACGTTTGCCATAAACCTATCTGTAGCAGGTTGCCTATAGATATAATGTGTGTGTATGTGGTGTGACTGACCATCATTTCAGGGTGGGTTGTGTTGTCGCATTTGAGATTGCAGACATACGTGAAGATGGCCTTGTGATTGCCCTTGGTGGATGTCTCCAGTTTGTTCTCATAGTTAGCCTTACAGTAATCCACCTGAGACCTTATATGCTTGTTCAGACAAAGGATAACTCGCTCCCAAGCTGGTTTGTGCTCTTACTCTGACCTGTACAGCCAACATAGCAACCAATTATGTGGTTTGTGTATTGCTGCTGTCCAGCAAAGGGGATTATTCTACTTTAGTGGAGACAGGTTTTTCAGGTAAGGTATTGCTGAGTCCATACAGCTATGTTGGTGGTCATATGGCTGTTTCTAGTAGGCATGGACACAAGGTCATAACATGGTTGGACAACTCTGAAATTTCAACCTGATAATCATGCTTATTCTAGAACCCATGTCTGTGTCAGGGCAATGCAACAACCAGTAGCTGTAGAAATCTAACTCTGTTGGATGCACAGAAACTGAGACTACATACGTGTACAACATGCACAGGTTATTTGCCTGACATTTTGCATCCCTTGTCTGTTGTTATGAGGCAGCCAGGTACACCTATTCATACATAGATATGAACAGGTAACACCTGATATACATTTCTGCTCTATGTCAGTATGGTACACTGTATTTACACTCTTGCTTCTCAGTCATTCCTGTCAACCTGTTAGAGCAGGACATCTGGAGGACACCACACATACATGGGGGGGGGGCAAAATTAGTGATACTTTCTTAATATTGCTGTAACACACTTAAGTCATTTTATAGCAGAATAGCCTTTGCATTCACAGACATACCATGTAGGATGTCTGATGCTCATATGGCAGGAAGAGAGGAGAAAGGCTAGGAGTCTGTTAGTGAGGGTAGGAACTTTTAATGTTGGCAGTATGACTGATTTGGGACAGAGCAAGCTGATATGATGGACAGAAGGAAGGCTGATATATTGTGTGTGCAAGAGACCAGATGGAAGGGGGTAAGGCTAGGTGTATCGAAGTTGGGTCCAAATAGTTCTATCATGGTGTGGGTGGAAGAGAAATGGTGTAGAGGTTATCCTGAAGTAATAATATAGCAAGCGTGTTTTGGAAGGTGAAAAGAGTGTCGGATAGAGTGATGTTCATGAAGCTGGACATTGATGGTGTAATGATTACTGTTGTTAGTGCATATGCTCTGCTAGTTGCATGTGCGATGGATGAGACAGAAAAATCTTGGAATGAGTTGGATGAAGTGATGATGACTGTTCCCAAAGGTGGGAGAGTGGTGATTGGAGCAGATTTCAATGAGCATATTGGTGAGGGGAACTGAGGGGATGTGGAAGTGATGAGTAGGTATGGTGTTAAACAAAGGAATGCAGAAAGTGAGATGGTGGTGGAGTTTGCAAAAAGGATGGACATGGCTGTGGTGAATACATATTTTAACAAGACAGAGAAGCACAGGGTGACATACAAGTGTGGAGGAAGATGCACACAGGCAGATTATCTTCTATGCAGGAGGGTCTGCTTGAAGTAGATTGGAGACTGTAAATTAGTGAGAGGGGAAAGTGTAGTTAGGCAGCATGGAATGTTGGTCTGTGGGATGACGTTGATCAATAAGAGGAGGTGGAATTTGAGGGCTGCACCCAGGATCAAATGGTGGAAACTGAAAAAAGGTGATTGTGAGGTTGCGTTCAGGGAAGAGTTAAGACAGACAGTGGATGGCAGTGAAGAGTTACTGAATATCTGGGTAACTACAGCACAGCTAGAAAGGGAGACGACTAGAAATGTGCTTGGTGTGACATCTGGGCAGAGGAAGGAGGATAAGGGGTCCTGGTGGTGGAATGAGGAAGTACAGGAGAGTATAAAGAGAAAGAGGATGGTGAAGAAGAAGTGGGATTGTCAGAGAGATGAAGAAAGTAAACAGGAGTATAAGGAGATGAGGTGCATGGCAAAGAAAGAGGTGGCAAAGGCTAAGGATGAGGCGTATGAAGGGTTGTATGAAAGGTTGGACATTAAGGATGGAGAATATGACCTGTACCAATTGGCTCGACAGAGGGACTGAACTAGGAAGGATGAGCAGCAGATAAGGGTGATAAAGGATAATGAGGGAAATGTACTCACAAGTGAGGAGAGTGTGTTTAGCAGATGAAAAGTCTACTTTGAGGGGCTGTTTAATGAAGAGAATGAGAGAGAGAGTAGGTTGGATGATGAGGATATGGAGAATCAATAAGTGTAAAAGATTAGCAAGGCGGGAGTATGGATAGCTATGAAGAGAATTAAGAATGGAAAGGCTGTTGGTCCAGATGACATACTTGTGGAAGCATGGAGGTGTTTAGGAGAAATGGCAGTGGTCTTTTTATCTAGATTTTTTAATGTAATCTTGGAAAGTGAGAGGATGCTTGAGGGGTGGAGAAAAAGTGTTTGGTTACTAATTATACGAATAAGGGTGATGTGCAGAGCTGTAGTAACTACAGAGGGATAACATCGATCATTCACAGCATGAAGTTATGGGAAAGAGTAGTGGAAGCAAGGTTAAAAAGGGATGTGAGGATTAATGATCAGCAGTATGGTTTCATGCCAGGAAAGAGCAGTACAGATGTGATGTTTGCTCTGAGAGTCTTGATGGAGAATCACGGAGAAGGTCAGAAGGAGTTGCGTTGTGTCTTTGTGGACTTAGAGAAAGCATATGACAGGGTGCTTAGAGAGGAGTTGTGGTATAGTATGAGGAACTCAAGAGTGGCAGAGGAATCTGTAAGAGTGCTACAGGATATGTACAAGGGTAGTGTGGCAGCAGTGAGTTCTGCAGTGGGAGTGACAGATGCATTTAAGATCGAGGTGGGATTACATCAGGGTTCAGCTCTTAGCCCTTTCTTATTTGCAGTGGTGATGGACAGGTTGATAGACAAGATCAGACAGGAGTCCCCATTGACTCTAATGTTTGCAGATGACATTGTGATCTGTAGTGAGAGTAGGGAACAGGTTAAGGAGACACTGGAGAGGTAGATATATGCTCTACAGAGAGGAGGAATGATGGTCAGCAGGACTAAGACAGAATATATGTGTGTGAATGGGAGAGAGGATAGAGGAATCGTGAGGATATAGGGATTAGTGTTTTCAAAGGTGGATGAATTCAAATACTTGGGATCAACAGTTCAGAGTAATGACGCGTGTGGGAGAGAGGTGAAGAAGAGAGTACAGGCAGGATGGGGAGGGTGAAGAAGAGTTTCAGGAGTGATTTACCATTAAGAGTGAGAGTGAAGGTCTACAAGGTTGTAATGAGACCAGCTATATATATGGGTTGGAGACAGTGGCATTGATAAAAAGGCAGGAGTCAGAGCTGGATGTGACAGAATAAAAGATGTTAAGATTTTCACTGGGTGTGATGATGGTGGACAGTATTAGGGATATGTATGTAATAGGGTCTTCCCAGGTTGGGCGGTTTGGATACCAAGTCAGAGAGTAGTGGGATTATGCTGGTTTGGACATGTGCTGAGGAGGGATGCTGAGTATATTGGGAAACAGATGGTAAGGATGAAGCTGCCAGGTAAGAGGAAAAGAGGAAGGCTTAAGATAAGGTGCATGGATGTGGTGATAGAAGACATGCAGGTGGTTGGTGTGACAGAGAAAGATGCAGATGACAGGAAGAAATAAAGACAGATGATCCGCTGTGGTGACCCATAATGGGAACAGCCAAAAGAAAGGGAAGGAGATGTTGTAATGTCAGTCTTCACAGGTTGCCAATGATTTGCCAGACATAACACAACTCTATATGAGTAAATGACTACAAATATGAGGCGCACATATGATCAGTGTGAATAACACTGGACAGTTGAATGGTATGAGCTCAGTATATCACATGCAGTTTTACACACATCTGCAACAGTATTTCACTATGCAGATATCCTGTATAGGTCTCTCACACTTCTATGACAGACACGTATATCATAGTTGTATTCACATTTAACATATGGATATCTATGACATCCCAGTAGCTGACCTAGCAGTGTCATAGTCAGTATTGTTCAACACACACTCCAGTAGTAGTTATATGTGAGCCATCCTTTCCTGGTGTGACTCAAGGACCTGAGCTGTGATCTATGTCACTGCAGACAGGACCCAGTTGCTATGACTATAGGTTCTGATCAGCAATATATCACTAGAGCAAGTCTTGTTGATGCATATTTGTTGAACTTCCTATTTCCCACAATTACATACCCCATACTGCATTCTATTACATGCTTACTTGTTTGACATACTTTTTTTCCAAGTATGGTTGGTTTTATTCCACTATGTGTAGCTTGGATTCTTGGTCTGTGTCTGTCTGTTTGTCTGTCTCTCTCTCTCCCCCACATGTAGAGTATACATCTGTTTTGTATAGGCAGCAGCTTGATTTTTTGTAGGTAATGCTCATGAGCAGCTGATGGCCTGTGCACCATTTGGTGTCCCCAACTTGCAAATTGCATGCAGAACACCTGTGGTGTTATTCCTATAGCCAATGGCATGGCAACACACTCCTATAATTGAGTACTTAATGTGGGCATTTCCCCTTCTCCTTGCCTGTGAGAAGGACTTCATGGAGGTGTGGGATCAACAGCATTACAGAGGGTAGTTGAAAATATCTCTTACAATGAAAACTGTGGAGACAGCCCAATAAACTGGGGGAGAAAGTTCCAGACATAAGGACAGAATGTAAGTATTGCTGTTATATAGTTGAATTAATGCTAGCTTAACAGGGTTTGTGTGGACATGGCTTTTCTCCATTATTTTAACTTTCAACAGTGTTATGTCGTTGACATAACTCTCAACTGTAGGGTTATCTGCAGAATGGCCAGATTTTGGACTCTCATGTTTGGTGTGTTCCTCAGACATTTTTTGCTTTTGCAAAATCAGTAGCATACTGTGAGGATTGCTGTCAGTAAATGGTATCATCCATTTGTGTTTCTGACTTCATACCCCTCAGAAAAGATATGTTACAACAAACCCTGTTACACAAGCAACTGTCTCAGGTTATAACAGGAATATTTCATATATGGCCCTGTTTTAGGGCATCTGCCCCCCAAGTATGTCAGGCTTTGTCCAGATGTCATGCAGTAAGAGGGTGATAGGTAGGGTATATCATTATTTAGTGCCTTCATTCCTTATACCATCCCAGTGATATATCAGACTGCCAGACATGTTATGTGTAAGAGGCCTTATATATGAGAACAAAGCCTGAATATTCTGTGTGACGCTGAACAGTTGAGAAGTCTGTGTATTTATGGTAATTGTTGATAGAATGTCAGGATTGTGTAGCAGTGTAGTGTGTCAATGTTATATGGTCTGTGTAGGCGGGTAGATGTATGTGTTATGCTGCTCCAGTTTCTGGTGGTCTATCAGCTGTAAATGTTTGTAGGGGCAGACTGAGACATGTCCCATATCATGGTCAGGTGTCATACTACACTGTCAATAGGGCCAGTATATGTAAGGGTAGTGTGTGAGTGGAAAACATGTTGAGATGTTTTTGTTCACACAGTCCTTATACTGTACTGTTCATTTGGCTTACCAGTATGTCACTACGACTCTGGTGGAATTAGTTGTGGGTATGCACTTTCACACTGGTGTCTGTTTTTCAGTGCTGTTACATCCCCGTAGTGCATGATATATTTGAAAATACATGTGTAATTCCCCATAGCGGATTTGGGGTAGTGTCGTGTCAGTCTGACTGTAGTTTGGATGGCGCTTGGTGACATGCTTAGGAGCTGCGTGTAGTTTCCCTAATGTGATGTTATGTCCAGATATTTGTAGGATCTACTGTTGCCTGGCCCCCATAAGTGTTGTGTATTTCTGACACATCAGTGGGATGATGTGAGGATTTCGGTCACTAACAAGTGAGACATAATGGCGTGTTGGACTTGTGCTATTTCAGTCAATATATGTTCGGACAGACAGGAGAGTGTCACTGCAGCAACTGTGTCAGCTTTTCTACTCCAGTACTTCAGATATGTGCCTATCTGAATGGCTTTCTTACCCCACTTTATCAGGCTTGGTCCAGATTCATTGCACTAATGGGTTCTGAGCCTACTTCTCAAATGGCCAGATTGTTGCAGAATGTCCAGGTTTATTGATCATATTTCTGGTCTGTTCCACAGATTCATTATTTTTTATTTCCTTGGTAAATCACTGTGATGATCCACTAAATGATGACATACATTTCAGTTTCAGAACTCACATCCTTCAGAACATGTATGCTGAAACAAACCCTGTCACTCTGGCAACATTCTACATTTATAAGAGCAATATTTAAAATATCTCCCTAGTATTTTCTGCTTCCCCATTGTCCCCCCATTTGGACAGCCTTTGGCCAGATTTCTTGCACTAAGAGGTTGTCAGGTATGGTTCTGAGATATGACTCCACTACATGTTATGAGCATATATGTGAAGGTCTGATCATCGAGACCAGAACATCGATGTTCAGAACATCGAAGGTTTAAAGTGGAAGTGCCAGGTAAGTGAGATTATGGAATGTTGGGTGTGTATGCAGGGCAGCAAGGTGCCCTGCATGTTTTGTGTGTGTGTGTGTGAGTGTGTGTGTGTGTGTGTGTGTGTGTGTGTGTGTGTGTGTGTGTGTGTGTGTGTGTGTGTGTGTGTGTGTGTATGTGTGTGTGCCATCTGAGTGTTGCCATTGCAGGTAGGGTATGGGAAATCTCCCGTTTAGCACTACCGCATATAGCGGTAAATGAGAGATTTTGCTTACCCCACTGTAGTGCGATCTTGGAGTTGGACTATTAAAGTGGGGGGGGGTGAGTGCAAGAACATAGTGTTTGTGATTTTTTTAATGGCTCATTTTGAATTTTCAATGTTCTGAACATTGATGTTCTGGTCTCAATGATCAGAACTTCGATGTTCTGAACATGCAATGATTCAAAGTGAATCTATAATATATATATATATATATATATATATATATATATATATATATATATATATATATATATATACACACACACACACACACACATATATATATATATATATATATATATATATATATATATATATATATATATATATATATACGCTATGCATTACTCTCCAGGTCTGACCTCATTTTACATCTACCTATGGCCTGGGGATGGACAGTGGAAGTGTCGTATACAGTGTATTAGTAAAGCCTTCTTACAGCTACTACAAACATTTCCTTACCTGGCAGACCTGTGGAGGCAATTTCTATTAACACTACTTAACCTTTTCTACACATATTCACATATTCAGGGTGGGTCTATGACAATGGATCAAATACACTAAATATCGAATGGCCAGAAAATCAAAAATGCAGGTGATAGAAACCCCACACCCCCTCAAAATATATATCCTAACTCTGAGGTGAGATCACAGTACAGTAAGGAAAGGGCAAATTTCTTGATTTTCACTGTACTGTGATCTCCTAAAATGAGTTTTTATCACCAGTGTTTTCGGTTTTCCAGCCATTCGGTATTTAGTGTATTCAGTCCGTTGTCATAGACCCATTCAGGGTTACATATGTGACACTGAAAGGGGTGCCCTGTACTCATGTTGTGTGGGTGTGCTACTGACATACTCCTCATGGATTTATATCTGTCTCCCTGGTTATTGGCAGCAGTGACCACTAGCTGTGACAGGGTGACACTTGAGTGACATGTATCTGGCAAAGTGCTTGATGTATTTACGTATTGTGCTGTCATTTGCAGGCATGGGGTTGGGCAGTGGAAGTGTTTTACACAGTGTATTAGTAAAGCCTTCTTACAGCTACTACAAACATTTCCTTACCTGGCAGACCTGTGGAGGAAATTTCTGTTAACACTACCTGACCGTTTCTACACATATTCACATATTCTTGGGTGAAAATATGAATACAGCTTACTACCACTCCTGGGATTAGAACCCTGTCTGTTTGTGCAAAAAGGTACACCAGCATTGCGTTTCATTACTTTGAGCTACTGAAGAACTACTGTTGTTTACTTGACTGTTTTCTTCCTAATAATCTCTGGTTTGGGCAATCTAACCTTGTAATTCTGATATTTATACATGGCAGATAGTTCTTGTAATCATCATCTTCTTTCGGCTTTTCCCATTAGGGGTCACCACACCGGATCATCTGTTTCCATTTCGTCCTGTCCTCTGCATCATGCTCTTTCACACCAACTGCCTGCATGTCCTTTCTCACCACATCCATAAATCTCATCTTAGGCCTTCTTCTTTTCCTCTTACCTGGCAGCTCCATCCTTAGCATCCTTTTCCAAATATACCCAGCATCCCTCCTCAGCACATGTCCAAACCAACGCAATCTCACCTCTCTTGCTTTGTCTCCAAACTGTCCAACCTGAGCTGACCCTCTAATATACTGATTCCTAATCCTGTCCATCCTAGTCACACCCAGTGCAAATCTTAACATCTTTAACTCTGCCACATCCAGCTCTGACTCCTGCCTTTTCAACAATGCTACCTTCTCCAACCCATATAACATAGCTGGTCTCACTACCCTCTTGTAGACCTTCCCTTTCACTCTTATTGGTACCTGTCTGTCACAAATCACTCCTGATACTCTTCTCCACCCATTCTACCCTGCCTGTACTCTCTTCTTCATCCCTCTTCCACACTCACCATTACTCTGAACTGTTGATCCCAAGTACTTAAACTCATCCACCTTTACCAACTCTACTTCCTGCATCCTCACCATTCCTCTACCCTCCCTCTCAGTTACACACATATATTCTGTTTTAGCCCTACTGACCTTCATTCCTCTCCTCTCTAAAGCATATCTCCACCTCTCCAGGGTCTCCTCAACCTGGTCCCTACTCTCACTACATATCACAATGTCATCTGCAAACATCATAGTCCACGGGGGCTCCTGTCTAATCTCATCTGTCAACCTGTCCATCACCACTGCAAATAAGAAATGGCTCAGAGCTGATACTTGATGTAATCCCACCTCCACCTTAAAAGTATCTCTCACTCCCACCGCAGTCCTCACCAATGTCACACTACCCTTGTACATATCCTGTACCACTCTTACATACTTCTCTGCCACTCCCGACTTCCTCATACAATACCACAACTCCTCTCTAGGCACCCTGTCATATGCTTTCTCTAAGTCCAGAAAGACACAATGCAACTCCTTCTGACCTTCTCTGTATTTCTCCAACAACACTCAGATCAAATATTGCATCTGTAGTGCTCTTTCCTGGCATGAAACCATACCGCTGATCACTAATCATCACCTCCCCTCTTAACCTAGCTTCCACTACTCTTTCCCATAACGTCAAGCTGTGACTGATCAATTTTATCCCTCTGTAGTTACTGCAGCTCTGCACATCACCCTTATTCTTAAAGATAGGTACCAAAACACTTTTTCTCCACTCCTCAGGCATCCTCTGACTTTCGAAAATGTCATTAAACAGTCTGGTTAAAAATTCCACTGCCATTTCTCCTAAGCACCTCCATGCTTCCACTGGTATGTCATCTGGGCCAACAGCCTTTCCATTCTTCATCCTCTTCATAGCTGTCCTTACTTCCTCCTTGCTAATCTGCTTCACTTCCTGATTCACTATCCCCACATCATCCAACCTTCTCTCTCTCTCATTCTCTTCATTCATCAGCCCTTCAAAGTACTCTTTCCATCTACTCAACACACTCTCCTCACTTGTGAGTATGTTTCCCTCACCGTCCTTTATCACCCTTACTTGCTGCACATCTTTCCCAGCTCTGCCCTTCTGTCTAGCCAATTGGTACAGGTCCTTTTCTCCATTTTTAGTGTCCAGTCTCTCATACAACTCTCTATATGCCTTATCCTTAGCCTTCACTACCTCTCTCTTTGCCATGCGCCTCATCTCCTTATACTCATGTCTACTTTCTTCATCTCTTTGACAACCCCACTTCTTCTTTGCCAGCCTCTTCCTCTGTATACTCTCCTGTACTTCCTCATTCCACCACCATGTCTCCTTGTTCTCCTTCCTCTGTCCAGATGTCACACCAAGCACCTTCCTAGCAGTCTCCCTTACTAGTTCTACTGTAGTTACCCAGCTATTCGGTAACTCTTCATTGCCTCCCAGTGCCTGTCTTAACTCTTCCCTGAACTCCACCTCACAATCACCCTTTTTTAACTTCCACCATTTAATCCTTGGCACTGCTTTCACAAGTCTCCTCCGCTTCTTAATCACCAACATCATCCTGCAGACCACCATTCTATGCTGCTTAACTACACTTTCCCCAGTCATGACTTTACAGTCTCCAATCTCCTTCAAACTGGGCCTCTGACATAGGATATAATCCACCTGTGTACACCTTCCTCCACTCTTGTACGTCACCCTATGCTCTTCCCTCTTCTTAAAATACGTATTCACCACAGCCATGTCCATCCTTTTCACAAAATCCACAGTCATCTGACCTTCTGCATTCCTCTCCTTAACACCATACCTACTCATCACTTCCTCATCTCCTCTGTTCACTTCACCAACATGCCCATTGAAGTCTGCTCCAATCACTAGTCTCTCATCCTTTGGTACACTCACCACCACTTCATCCAACTCACTCCAAAATTTTTCTTTCTCATCCATCGCACACCCAACTTGTGGAGCATAAGCACTAACAACATTCATCATTACACCATCAATTTCAAGCTTCATAAACATCACTCTATCAGACACTCTCTTCACCTCCAAAACACTCTTGGCATACTGTTCCATTAGGATAACCCCTACCCCATTTCTTCTGCCATCCACACCATGATAGAACAATTTGAACCTGCCTCCTATACACTTGGCCTTACTTCCCTTCCATCTGGTCTCTTGCACGCACAATATATCAACCTTCCTGCTCTCCATCATATCAGCTAGCTCTCTCCCTATACCAGTCATACTGCCAACATTCAAAGTTCCTACCCTCAGTACTACACTCCTAACCTTCCTCCTCTCTTCCTGCCTTTGGGCATGCCTTCCCCCTCCTCTTCTTTTTCGGCCAACAGTAGCCTAATTTCCGCCAGCACCCTGTTGGCTAACAGTACTGGTGGCGGTCATTGTTAACCCGGGTCTCGACCTATCCGGTATGTAATTATGAAAAGTTCTCCACATCAGTCATTTTTGGCAGAGGTTTTACTCCAGATGCCCTTCCTGATGCAACCCTCCCCATTTATCCGGGCTTGGGATCGGCACAAAGAAATGCACTGGCTTGTGCATCCCCAGTTCTTGTACTGTGTATTAATAGTTTGGATATTACAATCTGGAAAGCACTGGTTAGCACACAGCAATGCTGCAGGGGGTACAGTAAAATACTTTATACATTACTATTCAGGGTTCAGATCTTGGTGCATGGAACCTTTAATGTGGTTTTATATCCTGTTTTACAGCTCCACAATCTTTCTCAGATTAGTTCATTTAATTCATGCTGTCAAAGTCATAGTTGCTGTGCAGAACCTGTACACATTTAAA
This sequence comes from Protopterus annectens, assembly GCF_019279795.1. Lineage (NCBI taxonomy): Eukaryota > Metazoa > Chordata > Ceratodontiformes > Protopteridae > Protopterus > Protopterus annectens. The sequence goes on along the minus strand of NC_056728.1, from coordinate 1,483,586,450 downwards.
TTCCTACCACAACATACCACAGTAAACACAACAGTCTGGTGTTTGTAATTTTATTAAAGGGTACTCACACTTTTATTAATGGATATCCTGTACATCATTATTAGTCTAGCTAACGTCAGTTATTCATTACACACACTACATACTTTGTCTACTGGCAGTAGACAATCTACACCTTTGTATTATTTTGCCTATATACTGCAAGCCTCCCATTTCAGCCTTAATAACTTGTTGGCATGGGTGTTCATGTACATAGCCCTCTCATCTGCAGCTGTACAGAAGATAAACAAACATTTATGCATACCTGTCGATCACATACTCAAGCTGGACTTCAATAAACTAATTGATACCAATACTTACACACTGCTGGGACATTCTGTGCCCATGTTTCTTGGATCCACTGGTCCAAGAGCTCCCTCTTTTTATGCTTGAGGTCAGCAAAAACATGACAGACCTGCTCCCCAGTTCGAGTGATGCCAGTATCACTGATGAGATCTTATGCAAGATGGTCCCAGGCCTCCACTTTTTATTGTGAGCCCTGTTACTGGCCCTGCAGCAGTCTCTCCTCATGGTATTTGACTAGGAGTCCAAGCTTGACCCTGGACTCCTGGATGTCCCAGCACTGTGCCCGAAAGCACACACCCTTACCTACGCCAGCCATAGTGCCTGCAAAGATCAGCTACAACTGGTTATGGCTGTATTCCCACTTGCCCCATTTAAATAGTGTTATATTCCCATGCTTTGCTGTCACTGGAGCATTTTGAAAAGGTTAAGCTCTGCTGAGCAGTGCGCAAATCCACTGAGCCAGTTTTAACACTGCTTAGAGGAAAAGTTGTTGAGCAGTGTTTAACTGTGCACAAACCCACTTAGCTGAGCTACCTGCTGCTTAGCAAGCATGGCTTAGCAATGGTTACACTTGCTAAGCATAGCCGAGCATTGCTAGCCATTGCTCACTTTTAATTTTTTAATAGTCAGAGGACTGTTTTCATTTATTAAGTGTATATCATATACTTGACATGATATCCCTCTATGTGCTTTCCTTACATTAGCAAGGGGTGTGACCATACTGTATGGGGCATTGTGTGTACATGGGTAGTTTTACATGTTATATGCACTCACACTTACATTGTACACCAGCTACACTACCCTGGTTGGCAAAAAGCAGTTTCTATATAATTTAAGTTTAAGAAAATTATTTTAACACTACTTTCCCATAGAAAAATAAGTTGTATGTCTTGGTACTCAAACCATGAATGCCTGCATGTAAAGCCAGAACTCTAACCATATCTCAGCTTCAAAATTTAATTTGTATATTTGTATTTATCTTCTATGGGATGTTTCAGCTATGGGAAGCGAAGGGCCATAACGCGCATACCCACTTAGCTACACATAAACATTCCTTAGCTTAGAAAAAATATATAATATTATTATTATGTTATCATGTTGTATAAGTGAGTCTTGTGGTGTTCTGACAAGTCATTGAGGACTGCAACTGGGAAATAAGAGCATTAATTTGGCTTTCAGTCTTCTATCCTTCAGGGACTCCTGCGGATACAAATCCTGTTTTCTATCAACTTTCTAAGTGTGTGAGGGCAATTTTTCAGAGGTGTCCCTATTTTATTGCTTTTCCCCCATTATTTGTGCCTTTGTCCACATGGACTGCTGTTAGGGAATATTGGCATACATTTGCTTTCAGACCTCTATCCTTTTCTATCAACTTTCATTAGTTTGTGAAGCAATATTATGTTGTGTCCCTTTTGAGGGATTTATCCTCCATTAATTGTGCATTTGTACACATATCCTGCTTTAGCAAGATGCGGAGGTGTCGTACGGCACTTTTACAATGCAGGGGATGTGTCACAGAACCTGGCACACTCCCACTACATTGTTTACCTGATGCCGTGTTTATTTCAGTGTCTGCAGACACTGAAATGGTCATTTAATTCATTTCAGTGTCCGCGGACACTGAAATACTGGCATAATATTAGAGTAATTCTCTAATGTTATGCCAGATCCTATTAGAAAGTGCCATATGGCACTTTCTGAGTGCAGAGGGCGTGCTTAATGTCCATGCACTACTTGAACATGCCCTCAGCATTTATTCACAGTTCGTGTCCATATAACATTGAACAGCAACACACCTTCATGAATATGCAAGTTGTGATGCTGTGCTACAAACCACTCCATGCAAGAATAGTGCTATTCTTGCATGGAGTTTATTGAATCCCAGGGAATATTTACATGACAGTTTGCTACTGCTGTGATTGAGTATATCAGGTATGATTTTTTTCTTCTCATTATGGAAGCAGTAAGTATGTCTTGGATTTTTTGCAGGATGCAGATCTAACATACCAGCAGTAAAGTCTTCTAGTGTGGCTTGCCATTGTGGTGATAAGTAATACTATTCTGCTTTTATGGACTGTACACTGCACCATCAAAGTATTTGTTAAATTTTAAAATGGGTGGTTCTGCTATGCTCTATTTAATTTTGAAAAGAAGTGTTACAGGGATGTTATCTGGGCACATAGACCTGATAAAATATTTTTTCATGAAAACATCTTTGATTTATTATCAACAAACCAAAGCTAATACATTCACTTTTTTTCAGATGTATAATATATATGCATATTCTTTCTACAGGGAAATAAATGAGCTGGAAAATATTTCAAAAATATCATTTACATCTGTTAGTGTTGTTCCCTCTAATGCCATTGTGGTATTGCATTTCCAGTGCTCTATCTTACTTATCTTTTATAAAAAAAAAACTTTATAGTGCATTTATCATGGAGTTTATTCTCTAATATCAAGGAAAATACAAACAAGTTAAGCGCCTCCCTAGTGCAAGATTTGATTGTAACAGCAAAGGTTTGTTAAGCACCCAAACCACTGTTCTGATCGGGTTTTGTACAAGAGAAATTGTTGACTAGCTGGCAAAGAAGAGCAGCAGAAGGAAAAACAGCTTTTAAGAACTGTTAGGACTTCAGTCTGTCATATGTATAAGCAAGAATCATGGTAGAGCAAAGTGTTTAACAACTTTTAAAGGTCTTCATCCTCATCCTTTGAATGCAGTGTTAAATCGTGGCCCCCTCTGCTTGAGATAGTGGTAGTTCAGGTGGATATAAAATGCCCAATGGCACCTATCAAAAAGAGTATGGGTTCTTGATTAAAATAACATTATTTGCAGTACTATTTTTAAATTTCATATTTACATATCTAAAATGTATGCAGTATACAATTTGCCATTCCTTTATTTTATTGTATTACAATAATAAATATCTTACTCTTCATTATGTTAAACTTTTATCATCATTATCTTTATTGATTCCCACTCTTTTTTCCACAACCACCATCTAATTTTTTCTTAAAATTACTGCTTGCCTCCATTTATCATTAAACTTGTTTTAATTTATCCTTTTATTCTAAATGATCCACACAATGTAAACTAATTTTTATTTTAATTCCTTATTTTCATGGTATATAATTTCAAAATCATATCCATATTTATTTCATTTACCTCCTTCATATTTTCAAAGAACCTTTTTTTACATAATTTTTCCCAAAATTTTGCGAGCCTTATACACTGTAAGAAAACATTTCCTATAGTTGCTTCTTTACTAAAATATGTACAGACTCTTTCACTCCATAAAAAAAATCTTGACATTCTACTTGATTATTACACCATTATTTTTGTACTTTATAACTGTAACTTTTTTTATTCACTAGCTTAGCCTATGGATTAACATAATAATATTGTATCATTATATTTTTATAAGACACTTCTCCTCATTTACTTCACCAATATTTATTTTCCATACAATAATTTTTTCTTGATAACATTTCATTTCTTCATTTAAATATTCTGTTCCTCTTTAGAATTTTTAAAATATCCTAATGCCACTCATATTGTACTTCACTAAATTTACTACTATCTTTTCATTTTATCATTTAATCAAAACAAAACTATATACAAATTCAAAGAAGCAGCATAAACAATTGGATTTATTAATCCTTAACCTCCATCTTCTTTATCCATATACAAGACTCCTCCATTCAATAGATTCAGTCTCAAACCCCTTATAAAATACACTTGAACTTCTTTTCATAGATTATTGGTAACCTATAGGCACAAGCTATATATGAAGCCTTTCCTAGTAGACCTGAATAGATCAAATAATGTTAACACAGATATTTCTCTCATCAAAAGAAAATATTCCACCTGTCTTTACTGTATCACCCAGTCCTTTGTTTTTTTTTTTATTTATTTAATGTCATACCTATTATATTTAAACATTGATATATATAACATATAACTTCTTTCATTCAGACTTTGTTTTTCCATGAAATATCAGCTGCATAAGTAAACATAATTGGAATTTTTATCTGTTCGTTAGTAACATAAGTTGCATCTTTCATATGCAAATTTGCATCTCTAACTAATACATTCATAACTAATGCAAATAACATGCTACTCGTAGAACATCCCTGAACTATGCCATTCTTTTTATCTATTAATTTTCTTAAGTTTCCATTCACTAAAATGCAACTTTAGTTTTATTATATGCACAACACATTTTTAATTTTCTCACTGATGCCATACTCTCCCTTAATTACTCGCAAAAGTTTGTGTTGCACTGTATCAAATGCTTTATCTAAGTCTCCTCTCATAATCTTGGTTTCATTAGTTCTGTTTATAACATCATTCACAATTTCTCTTATTATTAATAATAATTCCTGACATCCTTTCCCCTTTAATATATATATATATATATATATATATATATATATATATATATATATACGATTTTCCATAATAAATATCATTTTACTTTCCATTAACTTCTGAATTATTTTCATGAACAATCTTAAAATCTGCATTGCTCAATGTTATATGTCTCCAATTTACAGTTTTGTTTTATTTTTCTCTTCTTTTCCATACAAATGTCAGTATACTATGCAAAAATCTTTGTACATATAATCATCATTTAATCACTCATCATTAATTTTTGGAAGTGTTTTTTTTTTTCCTGACAATCCATACATGTTTTATAAAACTAGTATTCTCTTCCATTTGGACCTTAAACCAACTGTGAATTAACTTGTCCAAGTACTTTATCTAATTCCTCTAAGAGAATCATGTTTTCCATTTCTTTATGTTCTCATCTTGTTCATTTTTTTAACATGCTATTCTTTTGTGTAGTTTCTATCTTGAAACATTTTATTTACATAATTTATTACAACATTCATAATTTATTCATCTGATTTTCTTACCTTTCCTGTATAATCTTTCATTTCTCTTGTTACACTAGCATTCTCTTTAACTATGCTACTCAAATAAGCTGATACCTTTTCTCCATTCCTTTGTAAGTAATATCTTTGCTTAAATAATAACTCTTAATTCTTCTCTTGATTCTTGTCATAAATTAACTGTTCTACCACATAATATTCCCCGGGATTCATGAAGCTCGGCGCAAGGCCGGCGTAAAGGCTTGCGCCGGCGGTGCATTGTATAGCGGCAGTAGCGCCATAAGCATATTGATGAGAGAGCACCGTAACCACAGGCATGTGCGTGTGTGCGTGAGCGAGCCCAAGTAGGATCGTCAGTAGGCGTGTTTAAGCAGGCAGGCGAAGAGCAACCCAACGTGCTGTCTGGCAAAGACCGCCCAGAATAGAAATCT